>NC_143575.1:245444420-245600189 GCF_048544385.1 Mastigoproctus giganteus
TCATCACATGACCAAATATTAGTAATAATAGTGGCATATGATGCAAGGAAACAAGCTTAAACAACATCAACAAAAGCACTTTTACATAAAAAAATTGTCATGAATGTTTTGAATTAATGTTGTTTAAAAATTTTTTTTTTCCTTAATCAACAAAACTATACTCATTATAAGAACATATCATTTTTTTTGTATTGGAAACAGCAATATTTTTATATTTTATGTTTTAATCTTAGTAGTTATGCAGCCTGAGTTTTGCACTCCAAGATTTAAAGCACACCACATGGCTGCATATGATGATTTCTCATTTAATTTTTTTCTTTTTTTACTTTGAGAACACTACAAATAATTATATTCACAAATAATTATATTCATAAATGCAATAGTTTAGTTTAAAAAATAATAGAAAATAAAATATTTATAACATCTCCAACCTATTATGTTCTAATTTGGTAGCTTTACTAATGTTTTTTTCAGCTAATACCAGTATACATATTATAAAAGTAAAATACCTTAATTCTAAAATAAAAATTGTAATTTTTTTTAAACTTTTATCTAAGCGGGCACTTTTATTGGACAGCAATCTGGCAAATATAAAAATGCCTTGCTTTTTGTGCGAGTGGGACAGTCAGGCAAGGGGTAAGCACTGGGATGTCAAGGTCTGGCCAAAGAGGGACAGTTGGTTGCCGGGATCAATGAACATTGTTCATAAACCACTGGTAGACTCCTCCTTCCATCCTTGCACATCAAACTGGGTCTGATAAAACAGTTTGTGAAAGCTTTACCTTAGGAAGGTCTCTGCTTAAACTACATTTTGTACTAAATTACTATCAATCACCCAAGAGAAGCTAAAACAAAGTATTTTTGTTGGACCTCAAATTTGCAAACTAATGAGGGACTGAGATTTTGAGGGAATTTTTATTACTTTATTCCCTTACTTCTTATAGAAGGTTTATCTGTTACATAGGTGCCTTTCAACCTACCGACATGAGAGGTCATAGACAGCAGACAGTGGTCATCCACAGATGAGCCCCCAAGTAGCTCAATGCCCCCTGAAGTGCCCTGACTGCAATTATCTTTAAGTCAGCACCCTGATTGCAATTATCTTTAAGTCAGCACCCTGATTGCAATTATCTTTAAGTCAGCACCCTGATTGCAATTATCTTTAAGTCAGCAGTGGTAAAGACCACTGATTGAAGTACTGATGCCGAAGTCTTGCACCAAACACCCTTATACGATAAGGTTATTGTAGAGACAATAGGCTGTCTACCCAATTCTTGGGCTATTGCTCTTTGACACTTTATTGTTAAATTTATTTTTCTTCATACAATGACAAGTCTCAAGATCTTGCTCCATGCCTACCATCTGGGCATCAAGAAGGAACAGTAAACCATCTCTTGCACACAGAAGGTAGGGATTCTGCAATCCTTCTGTAGTTTGATATCGGGGCTCCTTTCGAACCACCCAATCCTTCTGGTCAAGTCTATTTTTGATTATGCTTATGATTGCATCATGGTGCTTGACATGTAAACCATGCATACGAAACCACCTCTGGGAGATATGAGCAAGCGACTCGGACTGCATTGCATCCAGCCATGATTATCATCTCCATACTATGTTATAAGAATCCTTGTTCTTATAAGGTCTACATATGCATGGCCGGACAACAACATGGTTCTGTTTCCCACCCGTCAATGCTAAGATCGGACCTTTCCCAACTCATGTAAGCAAGTGCCATCAAAGGATGCATGCAAGAGTTGGCTTCACCGATGACTTGCTTTCAAGTAAAACACTACCATCACATTGCAGCCTCTTGATGTTACTTAACTCATTTTGCATATGAACAAATTTAGCTAGCTCTCTAATCAAAGCCAAAGGGGGGGGGGGGACTGTAGCTTCTCCAGCCTATTACTTTTCAGGAGGGGGAATGGTCCAGCTAAGGGATGGAATTCCAAGACCCCCCCCCATGATGTCAGCATAAATATACTAAGTGACTGTATAATGGGACAGACAAGAACATTTAAGTCTAGAAGCTGTTACTCTCGCCAGGACCAGACTATGATATAGCCGAGCTACAGTTTTCCCCTTTGGCTTTGATTAGAGAAGCCTCTGTTGGGTTTCAAAGGAACTGTTTTAAGTTTCCCCAACAGGTCAACCAAGGAGGAACTAGCTGTAGCCCTACCTAATAGAGTAAACTCCACACTGAGGTACCGCCATGTAGATGTTATATTGCAGGCTGGAAGGCAACAGTCACTGACGAAGAATAAAAGAGAAAAACAGGCATGGTTCACCATCAGGTCTGTTGTTGAGAACTTCTAGGGAACACCAAGGATCCTGACTACGAGAATATAGTTGAAAATATGATGGCAAACTTCTAGAAGCTGGGCTGCAACATGAGTGTCAATGTACATTTTGTACACTCCCACATTAGCATTAGCAGAGGCATATGATGCCTGAAAGCAAGTTTATATAGCATCAGCCAAAAAAAAAAAAAAAAAACCTTCCTGTTTCATCCATCCATTCACTCCAAAAGTTTGTCTAGTTCAGTCTTGAATTTATTTAAGCTGTCAACTTCCACAATGACAAATGGAAGTTTGTTCCAGCAATCAACCACCAGCTGGCTAAAGGCAAATTTCAGCACATCTCTTCTACAACTCTCTTTCCTCAATTTGAATTTATGCCCCCTCAGGTGCAGAATCTAAGCAAGAGGAAGAATCCCCATCAGCAGTGAGCTTGCTCAAACCATTCAAGGTGTTATACACCTCAATCAGATCACTTCTCAGGTTGTTTGTTTGTTTGTTATTTGGTTTTTAGGAGCATTACCAACTAAGGCCATATTGCTCCGGGGATATGTGGTGGTCATTCCCTGACCTTTCTGCGTCCTCCATATTTGGTGGTCACGGGCTCGAACCCTGGTCTAATCAAGAAGCGTGTGCTACACACTGCTGCTCCTGCCCACCTGGCTACCGGAGGTGCCACCTCTCAGGTGTCTAGTCTCCAGATGCTTCAGACATTAGGCAGATGGGCTGAGAGATGGCAACTGAAATTTAATGTTGACAAATGCAAAGTACTGCATATGGGTAGCAGCAACCCCAGAGTAATGTACCAAATGTGTGGTACTACACTCAGAATCTGTTAAAGGACTACACTCAGAATCTGTTCACTCTAATAAATTCTGACTTGGCCTCCCACCAGTGTAAAATTACTGATACTACAATTAACGGGCCAATGTCAACATTAAGCAGAAAAACTGGGTGCTTTCTAAGAAAAACATGGCACAGCTACCCATACTGGGTGCTGTGCCATGGCGGCCTCGGGAGCTGCAGACCCTTAGAAGAGGTCAGCCAAAAGAGGCGCATCTTCCAGGGAGCCAGGAGGCCCTGACCTGCAGCAGAAGTAGAATACCTTAGGAACCAATACAGGAAGGCAAGGAATTCGTATACGGTAATGATCAAGCAGAGGAAAAACTGTCCTGGGAGCATCTTGTCTCTACTGTGGGCAACTCAGACCCATGGGGGATTGTTTATAGGGTAAAAACCAGAAAACTCCCTATGGGAGAGGTCATTCCCTCCACGAAGACCCCTCAGGGATAGATACAACATGGCAGGAATCCATTCGTAATATCTTGGATGTCACCTTTAGGCAACTAGACCCGAATCGTACCCCCGAACAACTTCAACTGGAGAGCGAAAATGCACAGTATCACACCACAGAGGTAAAACCACCCTTCACTGTGCAAGAGCTTGCTGCTGCAGCCTACAATCTGTCCAAATCACAAGAACTTCCAGAATGCTATAGACCTATTGCTCTGTTGTCTGTCCTCAGCAAAGTGTTTGAGCAGCTCCTTCGCCAGAGATTAGCATTAGTAGAGGCACATGATGCAAGAAAGCAAGCTTATACAGCATAAAAAAAAAAAAAAAAAAAAAAACACCCTTCCCATTTTACTGATCCATTCATTCCACATGTTTGTCTACTTCTGTCTTGAATTTATTTAAGCTATCAAATTCCACAACAACAGATGGAAGTTTGTTCCAGCAATCAACTACCCGCTGCCTAAAGGTAAACTTCCGCACATCTATTCCACAACTGTCTTTCCTCAGTTTGAATCTATGTCCCCTCAGGTTTGTAATCTGAGCAAGAGGAAGAATCCCCTCAGCATTAAGCCTGCTCAATCCATTCAAGGCCTTGTACACCTCAATCAGATTGCCTTGCATGTGCCTAGTCTCCAGAAGCTACAATTTGCAGAACTTAAGCCTTTCTTCATAAGAGCACCCCTTTGTTCCCTTCACCAGTCTTGTTACCCTTCTCTGTACTTATTCTAGCAACTCTACATCCTTCCTAAAATTAAGCTTCCAGACCTGTACGCAGTACTCAAGGTGTGGCCCAACCATTGTCTTACACAAGGGGATAATCACCTCCTTATCCCTGCCAGCAAAATTCCTGTATATCAGTGGTTCTCAAATTGGGTGCAACTTACTCTTTATAGGGGTGCTGCAACATCAAATTTAGCATCGGCTTACATCGTGGCCATCGCTACAAAAGGTCACCGAATTTCATGCAACTGTGTAAATTAGAAGACGTCATTAAATAATTGCTGACCGCATTTCAGTGTTTATGTACATACACCTACATATACGGAACAGCCAAGCCGTCCGTCGCATACACTGTATTTGAAACAGCACCAACTTACAAAATATTCTGCCAGCACCCATTGCACCCGGTGCTGGGGTGCCGGGCATTTTTCATAATGGATTTAGGGTGCCTTCAGATTAAAAAGTTTGAGAACCACTGCTGTATATCATTGACAAGACCTTGGGGCTGACTCTGAAACCATGGGAATGCATTTAAAATAGTGAAAGTGAGGGATGCTTCTACCAGAAAGTTCAAAGGAAAGAATTAACTGCAGCAATGGGGGGGGGGACCTATTAATGCTAAGGATTTGTGAAAAACAAATGGAATGAATCTATGAGTGCTCAATTTATTTGTGAGGAGAGAGCTAAAGCCATTTTTGATGATACTTAATAGTAGAAAACAAGTGCAGATAAAGAGGCAGCATGCAAACTGAAGGCCAAGTTTTGCAAGATGATAGAAGAGGAAGGGGAATCTTTATGAAGTGTTCCATACAGATGAGTTAACCTCTTTTGGAAGAAGAAGAAGAGGCCAAAGAGAACATACTTAACTAAGGACAAAGATGCTTTCCCAAGACATAAGCCTATGAAAGGCAAATTAACTTTGTTGCATGGTGCAACATTCCTGGTAACTTTAAATTAACATGCACACTGACATTGATGTGCCATGATGCATATATGCGGTCATCCTTAAGCAGCCAAGAAAGTACTTGTTTAATTGTACTTGTTTATTTGTCAGTAAACAAGTTCTGTAAAATGTACAGTGCTTAGTATTTTTTAATCATCAAGATGTACCATCAAAACTTGGTATCCGGTTTTATTTGTTCTTTGGCTGTTGATTCAAATTATTATAAGTTTATTCTATACACAAACTATCCTCAACATAAGCAAAGAATAAATGAAACAGTATACCAAGTCTTTACAGCACAAGGTTGATGGGGAAAAAAAGGGGGAAAAAATGGTCTTGCTGTGATGTAGTACCTGATGAACAAGCTAGCACTGCAGGTTCTTCTGCTTTTGGACAATGCACCTGGCCAGGACCCCAAACTTGCTGCTTCTTTGTAATGCAAATTTGATTTCATCAAAGAAATGTCCTTGTTAGCCAACACCACTATTTTGATCCTGCTTCAGGTGAATGAGCAAGTTACAGACAATTTCACATGAAGGTGTTTTCAGGAAATGCCATGAAGCAAAATCTGGTGACTGCATGACATTAAAGGAATTTTGTAAGCCAATATTCAACATGCTGGAGGCTATAAGAAACATGTAATTTCAACTTCTGTTGCAGCATGGCAAAAAGTCTCAATTCGCTGCCTGAATGCATCTTGGAAAATCTTTGGCCAACCATCCAGCAACACTTGAGGCTTTTAAATATCAGGCAAATACTGATCAAGAAATTCTCTTTCTTGGCTCTCTCTTAGCCAATCTGTAGGAACTGAAGTGGATGAAGAGGATGTTGAAGACCTGGTTCAGTCTTGTGAAAGGGAGCCTACCACTGAAGACTTCCAAAAGTTAGAGTTTATGATTAAAGATGACAGTGGAGAAGAAAGAGAGCAGGATGATCATCTGAAAACTGCAGAGGTAAAAAAATTCTTTATCAATGGAATCAGGTAAAAGGATTGGTTGCATAATATCCCTCCAAAGTTCAAACAGATCTTATGAAGGGATTTTTGCAACAATGTTAATATAAACATTTATTTACTAATACAAAATAATCGAATATTGTAAAGTACTATATTATAAAAAAAAAAAAAAAAGCTGTTATTATTTTCAGTAAAATATGCTATACTTAGAGATTAAAAGAGAATTATACCATATTTAGTAGTCACACAGGAATGAACCAGTCACTCAAAGAAAATTTGCTTCTGTACCTTTGGAATGAACCAGTTACTCAAAGAAAGTTACTCAAAGTTCAAGGGTACTTCTGTACCCTTGAACTTAACTACTTGGCTATGGAAGCTTTTCAATGGTTGCAAGAGATGTTTAAAATAGCATCACAAATTTTACAAAATTTTTAAGGCTTGCAAGCATACTGTTTACAGATTTTCATCATTCCACACACATCTGAAGCCAATTTAGCTTTCCGGAGAGAATTCAAAACCCAAATGCTTCACTTGTAAAACACTGCATTAGCCTTGTATGCTATTAAAATAATTGCAGAGAAGATGTTTGAAGAATACACATCAGATAAAAGGAACAAGTGTTGCAATCACATAATTGAAATGAAGTACTGAGAAAATAGAAGTGGATAAAGATGTGACAGAATAATAAGTAAAGGAAAAGATGCACTGTTATGATTCTAATAGTGATTGCAGCATAGACGAGGAAAATGAACGTTAAACTGATGTCTGGCATGATATAATCTTCATTATCATTACAAAAAAAAAAATCCACCAAGCTAGGCTGCAAACATTGCCACCAGCAACAGATGTATGTATAATGCTGATGCCATTATACATACATCTCAATTCTATATTATATAACACAAATGCTTCACTTTGAATTTTATCAGCATTGAGCAAGCTCAATGCTAATGGCATTCTTCCCCTTGCTCGGACTACACACACATGAGGAGGCATAAATTCAAACTGAAGGACAGTTGCAGGACAGATATGCAGAAGTTTTCCCCTTCAGCCAGCAGGTGGCTGATAGTTGGAGCAAAATTCCATTTGTTGTTGTGGAAGTGGATTGTTTGAATAAATCAAGGAAGAACTAGATGAACCAGGCAGGGATTGACAGGTGATGTGGGAAGTTTTTTTTTTTTTTTTTTTGGTTGCTGCTTTATAAGCTTCCTTTCTTGCATTATTTACCACTACTAATACTGATAATAATCTCAAAATAGTACTTGTTAAATTAGAAAAATAAGGCATGCACATGATCAGAGCAATAAAAACTATATCCTTCTCATAATTCCTTTTCCCAGTAAAACAGTTATGATTTTTTTTTATTACTACTTTCATATTTATCTAAATTATCTTGCCTGGGAATAGTGTGGTATTATTATTGTACTTGTGTTAATGGGTAATAGCTCTGTAGGTTTAACTTTTTTTTTTTTTTTTTTTAAACTGAAACTGTCCCCATCACAGCTTAGCTGACACAATGCATCACTGCTTGCCTCTCATTTGGAAAGATATGGGTTTGATTCCAGTCTGCGACTGGAGGAATTCTTTAGGTTTCTTCACTTGGGAAGGTAATCGGCTGATTTCAGTAGAAGTGAAAACCGTGTCTCGCTGTACTTGTACAACAAGACACGGTTTTCACGGTTCTTCTAACGTGCAAATTGGCCTTTGAACATATTGTACAGCCAAAAGACAACTCCTTTATCAAGATTGATCACTCAATATGGGAAAGGGAATGATGTAGATGACAATGAGAGGAAGCGGCATCGCTTCCCTACCCATAGCTACAGTTGTGTGACAATCATGTCATGGCACATGGCAACTAAAATTTGCCTTATCTTGGGGTGAGGAAAATGTTAAACTAGTTCCACGAATCAAGGTCATATTGCTTGCACTGTATGTGTGTTCCCACAGAACAGTCTAGAGAGAGAGATGGACATAATGCCCAAGAGAAACCTTTGTGCTAAGGTGGGGGAAAGAGGAGGAGGATTAAGCAAAAACCCAAACCATTTTGAATTTGATGGACAAATTTAAGTACATGAAGAAAACAGTTACTGCCTTAGAAGCAGCTAAATATGGGAACTCACCAAACACTCAGTTGCCCACCTCAAAACTTAAGCCTATCCACATGATTCTGGTGAGGAATAATTATCCCTCTGGTGATCACTGAATTCTGCATATTCCCATATGCAGAATTCAATGATCCCAGATGGGTAATTATTCTTGGTAACTATTGTCAGGAACATGGAGAATATTTTATGCAATAAGGATAAGTGGAATAGGACCATGGTATGTCTGCCAGAGACAAAATTTGGTGTTATTTATTGTTGTACATATCGATGCTAATGATGTTAAGCATAACACAATTTCTATCTCCAATTCACCAAGGGGATCAAAGGGTGACACGAGTAATTACAGACCTGTTAGTTTGACTTCTGTTCCAGGAAAAATAATGGAGTCACTGGTTAAAGCATTGCAGGATCATCTAGACAAGACAGCAATAATAATTCAGACAAAGCATGGGTTTCTCAAGGGGAAGTCTTATCTGAAAAATTTTATTGGATACTATGATATGGTCACAAAGGAACTGGATGCAAAAAATAATTTTGATAGCATATACTTGGATTTCAGGAAAGCTTTTGATGCTGTTGCACATGAAAGACTACTGTACAAATTGGAACAGTATGACATTAAGGGCAAGTTGCTACAATGGATAAAAGGATGGTTGAGTGGGAAAGACAGAGAGTGGTAATCAATGGGTACTGCTCTACGTGGACTAATGTTATTGGTGGTGTCCCTCAAGGTTCAGTGTTGGTCCCATTGTTGTTTTGTATATTTATCAATGATATTGATGAAGGTATATCAAGCTTAATGTCAAAGTTTGCAGATGATACAAAGGTTGGCAGGGTTCTTAATAACAGTAATGACAGTATGCTGCTGCAACATGATCTGGAAAAGTTGGCTAGATGGGCTGAGAAGTGGCAACTGAAGTTTAAGATTGACATACTGCATATGGGTAGCAGTAACACCAGAGAAATGTACCACTATGTGGTGTTACACTCAGGGTAGTGGAGAATGAAAGAAACCTGGGGGTAATTGTGCAGTCAGATATGAAGTTGTCTGAGTAGTACAGACAGGCTGCCAGAGTAGGTCATGGGGTTTTGTCAATGATATACAGGGATTTTGCGAGCAGGGATAAGGTGATTATCCCATTGTATAAGGCAATCAATGGTCAGGCCACACTTTGAGTACTGCATACAGGTCTGGAAGCCTCATTTTAGGAAGGATTAACCTGACTTCTAATTCTCTTGGCATAAGCATATCACAAATATTGGCTCCACTGCACATGGGTTTTCTCTTTTGTTCTCAGCATTACTTTTCTTTCTAACAGCTGTTCACTCTGTACAAATCTCAAATTTGTCCTACCATTGAATATTGTTCCCACATCTGGGAGTGGTACCCCCCCCCCCCACACCCAAAATCTCTCTCAGGCTTCTAGACTCCATTCAAAAGAGGATACTTTTTGAATTAATTAATGATCCATCTCTCACAAAGTCTCTCCACTCTGTCTTGTTGACTGTTCGTCTATGAGACAGAGAGTGGAAATGTTCTGTTTCTGCTGCATGCCTTTTCTATAGATACGTTCATGGCCACTGTTCTTCTGAGTTGGCTTCTATAATTCCTACTCTTTTTTCCGAAGCAGTCTGAACATGTGCCACAACTAGTCAGAATCCTTTTACTGTCCAACTTCTAACTCACAGAATCAACTTTTCTTCTTCCTCATTTATTCTTTCAATTTCCTTTTTTTTTTTTTTTTGGAACAACCTCCCTTTATACGTATTTCCCGAAAATTACAATCTACAAAAATTCAAGTCTAATATCAACGAGTAAATCCACGCACAGTACTAAGTACTAAAGGATCTAATACCTCTCGTTCTTGAGGTTTTCATTTTTGAAAAAAATACCACACCATTAGTTACTTCCATGTTCAAGTTTATTTAAAAATTCATTTCAAATTCAAGCCCTCCACAGTGTGCAAAATTTGAAATTACATATGTTGCCTCTTGCAGAGTAGCAGCCATTTAAGATAATATTTTTCAAAGACATCTCTCAAAGAATCTCTCAGAGTAGCAGCCATTTGAGAGAATTTGGGGTGGGTGGGATCTATCTAGTTATATTAAAGGAGGTGGCAAAGGAAGTAAGCAAACCCTTAGCCATAATTATGAGAGCATAATTACAGAGGGACAATCAGCACCTTTTCTCTGATAGAAAAATTCCTATATATCATTGACAAAACCCCATGACCTGCCCTGGCAGCCTGTCTGCATTGCTCAGAAAACTTCATATCTCACTGCACAATTACTCCCAGGTCTTTTTCATTTTCTGCCACCTTAAGTGTAGTACCACACAGTTGGTACATTTCTCTGGGGTTACTTCTACCCATATGCAGTACTTTGCATCTGTCAAGGTTAAACTTCAGTTGCCACTTCTCAGCCCATCTGCCCAAATTTTCTAGATCCTGTTGCAGTAGCACACTGCCATTACTGTCATTAACAACCCTGCCAACCTTTATCATCTGCAAACTTCGACACTAAGCCCGATATACCTTCATCAATATCATTGATGAATATACTAAACAACAGTGGACCCAACACCGAACCCTGTGGGACTCCACTAATAATATGAGTCCACAAAGAGCGGCACCCATTGATTACCACCTTCTCCCACTTAACCATCCTTTTATCCATTGTAGCAACTTACCCTTAATACCATTATGCTCCATTTGTACAGTAGTCTTCCATGCGCAACAGTGTCAAAAGCTTTCCTGAAATCCAAGTATATGATATAAAAATTATTTTTTTGCATCCAGTTTCTTTGTAACTACATCATAATGTAGTAAGAATACCGGACAATCCTAATCATACAGCCAATACGCTTGATCTTTTTCTCACAAACAACCCTTCTAAATACAATGTCGAAGTGAGAGGTCCTTTAGGCACTTCAGATCACAACTTGGTGATTGTCTCTTCTCCAATGGAACCTTTATCTCATGGCTATTCCCAACCTCGTATTGTATGGCATTACAAGAATGCAAAATGGGATGACTTGCGAGACTTTTTTTCTTCTTTTCCTTGGTCTGATTACTGTTTCAAAACTTCTGATGTCAACGTTTGCTCAGATCGTGTCAGTGAAATTATTCTTACAGGAATGGAATCCTTTATCCCACACTCCACTTTAAAATCTCGTCCTTTATCTAAACCTTGGTTCTCCAACAAATGTGCTAAGGCTGTCCAAGAGAAGAATGTTGCATATCGTAACTGGCTTGTTTCTAATTCTTCAGTTTCATTTTCTGCCTACACCAAAGCTCGCAACAATTGTAAAGCAGTTATTAATCAGTCCAAACTAGAGTTTGAACAGGCTAAGAGTAGAAAACTTTCTTCTTGCCCTAATGGTAGCTGAGCATTCTGGTCTCTTGCCAAAGCTATTGGCCGAAACTTTTGCCCATCTCTGCTCCCACCTCTGTCCAATCCAGATGGTTCTGTTGTCACTTCAGCCAAGGATAAAGCTTCCTGCTAGCATCCCATTTTTCTTCCAGCTCATGTATTAATGATCTTGGTAAAACACCTCCCACCATTCCTAACATGCTCCATTCAATGCCTTCTGTGGTCTTCCGTCAAAAGGATATCAGAAGGATTTTGATGAATCTTGATGCTAAGAAAGCTCCAGGTCCTGATGGTATTTCTCCACTTGTTCTCAAAACCTGTGCTCCTGAACTTACTCCTATTCTTTGCCGCCTTTTTTCACTTTCTTATTCCAAAGGTGTTTTTCCTTCTGCTTGGAAATTTGCTCATATCCAGCCAGTTCCTAAAAAGGGTGACAAATCCCTCCCATCCAATTATCATCCCATTGCAATTACTTCTACTCTTTCTAAAGTAATGGAGAAATCAATTAACCGCCAACTCTTTAACTACCTAGAAACCTTCCGTCTGATCAACGATCGCCAGTATGGATTCCGTCAGTGTCGATCCACTGGTGATATTCTGGCTTATGTTACCCATTTATGGACTAATTCAATGGAAAGGTTCGGTGAAACACAAGTAGTTGCTCTTGACATCTCAAAGGCTTTTGATCGTATTTGGCATAAAGTTCTCCTAAACAAGCTTCCATCTTATGGTTTGTCAACTGTTTTTTGTAATTGGTTATCCAGTTTTCTCTCTGATTGCTCACTGAGGGTGATAGTAGATAGCTCTCTGTCTTCTACCTTCTCCACTAATGCTGGTGTCCCCCAAGGTTCAGTTCTTTCCCCCACTCTTTTCCTCTTGTATATTTATTACCTTCTTCCATTAACTGGAAATCCTATCCATAGTTTTGCCGATGATACATTGCATTCCACTTTCCATTTTGAGAAACCTTGCCTTGCTCAATCAGCTTCAACTTCTCGAATATCTGCTACCAATTCGTTAAATGCCAATCTCCAGTGGGGCAAAGACAACTTAGTTGATTTCAATCCTTCTAACACTCAGTTTTGTCTTATATCTTGCAAAAAAGGATTCTTCTGCTCCATCTTTAGTGACACTCCGATTTCTAGGCAAAATGATATATCTCTTTTGGGATTACCCTGACTTCTAATCTCTCTTGGCACAAGCACATTACAAATATTGCTCCCTCTGCATCTAAAAAACTTGGTTTTCTCTTTTGCTCTCGGCGTTACTTTTCTTCCAAACAGCTGTTCACTCTGTACAAATCGCAAATCCGCCGTACCATGGAATATTGTTCTTACATCTGGGGTGGTGCCCTCAAAACCTCTTTCAGGCTTCTAGATGCCATTCAGAAGAGGACAGTTAGGTTAATTAATGACTCCTCTCTAACAGAGTCTCTCCACTCGCTGTCTCATCGACGTACTGTTTCTGCTGCATGCCTTTTCTACAGATACTTCCATGGGCATTGTTCTTCTGAATTGGCTTCTATAATTCCCTCTCTCTCTCTTTCAAAACAGTCCAAACACGTGCTGCCACCAGCCAACATCCATTTAATGTCCAACTTCAAACTCACAGAACCAACTTTTCATCTTCCTCGTTTATTCATTCAACTGCCGTTTTCTGGAACAACCTTCCTTCATACATATTTCCTGAAAATTACAGTCTACAGAAGTTCAAGTCTAATATCAACAAATATCTTCTTTTGTCTTCCCAACCTCCAACCCAAGCATGGTACTTAATACTATAGGTTCTAATACCTCTTGTATTTGGGGTTGTCATAAAAAAAAAAAAAAAAAAAAAAAAAAAACACTACCAACGTTATCTGTCCATTCTCTCTAATGATCTGTCTAGTTCTTCCTTCAACACCAGAAGAAGTCTATGTGTTGTCTGAGCAAGAGTAAGGATGCTATCAACATTCAATTTACTCAATCCATTTAAAGCTTTAAACACCTCAAACAGATCCCCTCTCAGGTTCCTAATTTCCAGATGTCGCAATTTGCAGAACTGAAATTTTCTTAGTAAGAGTACCATGTTGTTCCTCTCACTAATCTTGCTGCTCTTCTCTGCATCAATTTCAACAAATCTATATCCTTCCTTCCTTCCTAAATTACAGAAGTGCTTAAGATATAGCTAAATCATTGCCTTATACAGCAGAATAACTACCTCATCCCTGCTGACAAAATTCATAATTCTAACTGCACATTACCTTCCCCCTTCCCAGGTATTTATCATTCTCCATTATTTTTCTCCCTCTGTATAAGGTAATGGTCACGCCACGCCTTGTGTACTGTGTACAGGTCTGAAGGCCTCATTTTAGGAAGGATGTAGATTTGCTTGAGCATGTACAGAGAAGGGCAACAAGATTGGTGAGGGGAATTAAGGGATCCTCTTACTAAGAGAGGCTTAAGTTCTGCAAATTGCAGCGGCTGGAGACTAGGCAACTGCGAGGTGATCTGATTGAGATGTATAAGGCCTTGAATGGGTTGAGCACGCTGAATTCTGATGGGATTCTTCCACTTGTTCAGATTACGAACCTAAGGGGGCATAAATTCAAATTGAGGAAAAACAGATGTAGAATAGGATGTGTGGAAATTTGCCTTTAGCCAGCGGGTGGTTAATTGCTGGAACAAACTTCCATCTGTCATTGTGGAAGTTGATAGGTTAAATAAAATTTAAGGAGGAACTGGACAAAACATTTAGAGGGAATGCTTGTGTGATTTTTTTTTTTTTTTTTGGCTGATGCTGCATAAGCTCATACGCTTGCTTTCTTGCATCACATGCCACCATTACTACTACTTGAGTGTGGTACCACAGAGTTGGTATAGATAGTTGGTACAGTGAGAAATGCAAGTTACTGGATATGGGTAGCATAATGCCAGAATACCTTCTGGCATTATGCTACCCATATCCAGTAACTTGCATTTCTCACTGTCACACTTCAATTGCCACTTCTCAGCCCTATCTGCATAATCTTTCCAAGTCTTGTTGCAGTAGCTTACTCTGATTATTGTCATTAACCACCACCACCAACTTTCTACAAAACTATTGAGAAACATCCTTGATGCAGACTGTATTGGCTCATGAACCAGTAAAGTACGGGTGGTAAGTTTTTTATGTTTCTAACAAGTCACCTTTAAATACAATAAGAGAGTTATTCTGTGTAATGACTAGGTAAGAAACTGAACAATAATGTTAATTGTTATTCAAAGTAAATTGAGATTAATAGTAACCTCAATTCACAAGGGGAAAAAAAAAAAAAATCAAAGATGATGTCTTGCACTAAAATCTAGCAATGATGTCATAAAATTTAAATTTTCAAAAATATTTAGAATCTTTAATTGCAGCATGATATAGTACCAGGGGTTTTATGTAAGCAAGTGGCTTTGGTTAGGCAGGAAGTATATTTTATTTGTATTTCCTAGTCCCAGTACCAAAAAAATTTCACTAAATAATAAGTACAAAGCACACCAAATCAGCTGTTTCAAATGTTGCTACAAGCGCACTGGCATTTGAACTATAAATAAACAGGGCATTTCATAAGAAGTAAATATTATTCAGTAACTTTACATCTTTATTATATTGAAAAATTGTTTCATATTTTTTTCATATAAGATTTACTTATTACAGTATATTAGCCTGCAGTGCATAAAAGTTTAAAAGTTCAAAATTTGTTAATAATAAAATGACTATTGGATTTGCTATAGAATCTGAATTTGGAACTGGTGACTGACAAAGGCAAACATCTAAATGTTTCCAAAATTTTCACAGAGCAGCTTCAGCACACATGCCCTGCAAACCTGATACTAAGTGAGCAGTATAAATTATATAAAATCCACAATGTGGATTTTCTAGTTTAACAACTTAATTACAATTATAATTTGCTAAACTAAGCTTTACAAATTTACATTTTAATTACCAAAGAAAAATTTCTTTTTGAAATGGCTTACCTTAAGTAACTCAAGCTTAACAGACAGCTTTGCTTTTTTATAACCAAATCTTTCAAGTTCCCATGCATGAACGCTTGAATATTCATGACAAAACTAGAAGGTATTATTTAATTATAACCAAAAGATAAAAGCAGTAAAATGCCATTATAATCAATAAAAATATATAAATAAATAGATAAAAGCAGTCAAATGCCATTAATAATCAATAAAAATATATAAATAAAGAATTTGAAATATTAAATTGGTTTTAAGAATAATTACATCCTGATTATTAAAATAAACTGCATTTGAACTAATTTTCAACAAAATGACTTTAGAGAATCAAGGGACAGGCAGGTAAGGATCATGTGTATATTTTACCTATATAACAAATAAACACTATTATCTTCAAATTATTCTAGCCTATGCTCCTACAAGTAGCCATAGTGATGAATTTTATGAAGATGTATTATGCCTTTACAAGCAGGACGACTACCACTATAAAATTTTAATAGGAGATTTCCATGCGAGAATTGGTAAGATCCAAAATGAGGATGATCTGTTAGCCCATATGGAACTGGAAAAAGAGATGACAGAGCCAATTTACTAATTGAATAGTGTGTAGCACACGCTTCTTGATTAGACCGGGGTTCGAGCCCGTCACCACCAAATACGGAGAGGTCAGGGAATGACCACCGCATAACCCGGAGCAATATGGCCTTAGTTGCTAATGCTCCTAAAAAAAAAACAAATAACAAATAACTAATTGAATTTGTGGAGGGACAAAATTTGTTTATCATCATGAACTTATTCTTCAAGAAAAAGGCCAAACGAAAATGGATGTGGGAGAGTTCTCTTGGAAATACTAGTGAAACTGACTTCATATTGACAAAAAAAAATATGCACAAACTGTCAGTCTTCAACAATTTTAATGTTGGAAGCGACCATCAGTTACTTAGAGTAAAAATCAAAATTGATTGCAAGAAAGAAAGAAAGAAATTGATCAAGTCAACTGAAGTGAAGATTGATACTAACCAACTATTGAAAAAGAGTCAAAACTTTGAACTAGAACTGCCCAATCGTTTGTGTGCTGCAAGACCTTCCTCACAGAGATATTTCAACTGATAATGGCAGTCATTGAGACTACTGTAGAAACTGCCTTGCACTTGCTATAAAACAAGAAAAACCAACCAGAATATCAAAAGAAAACTGCCATAATGAAAAAGAGAAGGGAAATGAAGCAAAGTAGTAATATAAGAAACAAGATAGAACAATCACAAGATAGAACAGGTCACACCATCTTGTTGAAACCAACATTCTCATTCATTCAGAAATGTGAAAACCGTAGGAAAGTACATAAAATAAATAAGCAAGTTCAACATTGATCTTGTCAGAACACTAGAAAAAAATAAAGGGCTAAAGAAAGCAAAACGAAAAATGGTTACACACAAGAGCCAAATATTTGCTTTGAAGCATGAGGATGATGCAACAACAAACAAAAATTTAACAACAAATACTAAAACAAGTCGAAGAATTTTATTGAAATCATTATAAGAATAAAGGACAACAGCTGGTTCCAACACCAGATGCAGAAGCTGTACCAGAAATTTTAGCAGAAGTTGCTATAAAATCAATGAAAAATGGCAAAGCAGCAGGAACCAATAAAGTCACTGTTGAAATGTTGAAGGCCAGCTGGTATGTAAAGCTCTAGTCAAAATATTTTCAAAATGCCTTCTATAGGATGTTCCATAAAGGACGCAACCGTATTATAGGAATTTTAACAAATCACACAAAAGGGAAATAAATTACACATACTTTTACCTTTACGATGGAAAGAAATTACACAACCTTTACAACAAGTGTTGGAAATAGTTTCCACTCACCTGGATGCAGGTTCATACCCTTTTCATGATATTTGCAGCCAACTTATATAATGTTTTCTCAGTTATGTTTGCAATTTCTTTTTCAATGTTAGCCATCAATTCATCAAGAGTATGAGGACTATCGTGAAACCCTTCACCTTTTAATTGTCCTGAAGAAAAAAATCTGGAGATCTTGGGGGCCACAAGTTTTTTGAGATCAAGCAATCTCTGAAAAATTCCTGTAACATGGCCATCGTTTCATTTGCTGTATGGCAGGTCACACTATCTTGTTGAAACCAACATTCTCATTCATTCATCTCCAACAATGCAATAAACTGTTGGATTACATCACGATAAACTTCTCCATCCACAGTTTTGTCAAAAAACATAGGTTCCATAACACAACAGTGTGAGATGGCACATCAAACACAAATTTCAGGGTATGTAATGATCATTCATGATACGCATGTGGGTTTTCACTGCTCCCTATTCGGCTGTTCTGACTTCACATAACCATCCAAGTGGAACCAAGTCTCGTCACTAAAATAAACACAATCCAACACCTCATTTCCATTTTCATCGACAAAAGAACGAAACCAACAACAATACCGTACACATTTTTCATGGTCAGGGTCCTTTCAGTTCCTGAACGACACCAATACGTTAAGCATGCAATTTTAACTTCTTTGTAGCCCTGAGAAAGCAGTAGTTGATGACAGTCCGGTTTGAGAAGATAACTTCCTAAGTGATTTTCTTGGTGAGCAGGTTAAACGTTTATTCAGATCATCCAGAACATTTGCAATTAATAGTGATGGCCGGTCTGGATTCTTTTTGCCCTCCACACTCCCAGTCTCACGAAATTTCACAATTATACACGATATTGTTGACTTGTCGGGGACAAACGACAGAAGAAATTTCATCTGAAACTCATCCTGCACACATTTATAAGATTTACAGGCGAAGTAAGACTCCACAATAAACACATGCTCATTCTTGGAAAACGACATGGCCAACACAACGGACTGGATGCCTGACCGAGACTAATGCATGTCACGGTCATTCAACTGCTTACCTCGGGTAACCTTGGATGCAGTGCTGCCACCTACACTTCAAACTTGACATAACATTTGCCTGCCCATAAGTTCTACCTTCATTTTAGGGTTGCATCCTTTATGAAACAGCCTGTACTTAACAAAGTACCCGTATCATAGGAAAATGCAAAGACATCCTATTACACAAAAAAAAAAAATAGGTGAAAAGACAGATTTAAAAAAATACCGACCATTAAGCCTATTGCCAGTTGTCTACAAGGTTTTCATGAAGATACTTTCAAGAAGAAAGTTCTTTGGGTTATGATGCAACACAACCCAAAGAACAAGTGGATTTCAGAAACAGCTTTAGTAGAATGGATCGTATCCAAACAATGCAGCAAGTTATAGAGCGGCACAAAGAATATAACCTTCATGGTCTATGAAACAGTATTCGACTCAATCACAAACCAAACAATTTATGGCCCCTAGTTAGTTCTGGGATCCTTTATAAACAGTGAAAATTCTGCCTTCATTCATTTTACTAACCCCTCTCAGAGCCTTATAAGCCTCAATCAGGTCACCTCTGTGGTGCCTGGTTGCCAAGCTCGGTAGCCCACATAATCAGTCTTTCCTCACAGTCTCCAATTTGCCGATCTCACCATGCAAGTAGCCCACCTTTGGACTCTTTCAAGAAGCTCAATGTCTTTTTTCAAATGAGATTGCCATACTTGAACACGATATTCCAAATGTGGTCTTACAACTACAGAAGAATTAGCTTTAACTGTGTCTACAGTAATGTCAGGAGTGTTGTCAATAAAATGGCTGTTATGAAATGTAAGTGCCACCCAGAAATTGGGGATGATGAGTTCCATTATTGTATGAATAATGTATTCAGAGAAGACAGAAGGGGTGGTGATGTCATGCTTCTTATCGAAAGTAGCCTGAGCATGAAAAGAGCTTTTGTTGAGTCTGAAGTTACTGCCAGCATAGAATCTCTGTGGTGTGAGTTAGCTGGAAGCAAGGGTATAATGAGAAGGAGTAACCTATACACCAAAAGATTGTGAAGAGAGTATGATAAGTCTCTGCATGCAGATAGAATGGGCAAGCAAGAGCAAATGTCTTATTATGGATGATTTCAATCTGCCCCAGATTGATTGGAATCGGAAGGGAAACACCTTGGGGGAAAAATTTTTAAGTAAACTAGTTGATTATTATCTGTACCAGAATGTTAAAGAAAATACTAGGGGTAAGAATATTCTTAGCCCTAGTATATTCTTGATCTCAATTATTACTCACGAATTGGAGGACATCACAGAGCTTAAAATACAGAAACCACTGGCAGGTAGTGATCACACAGTCATCAGTTGGAAGATGAAGAAAGATGTTGCAGTAGTTAAAGGTAAAGGCATGCATTTTAAAAAATTTCAGAAGAGGATATTTTGACAGTTTAAGGTGCTATATGGCATCCATTAATTGGACAGATTGCAGAGAGAGGGCAAATACACTTGAATTATGAAATACCTTTAAAGCAAAAATCACAGAGGTCATGAATGCATACATATCATTAAGAAAATATTGCAGGAGAAGGATGCTGAAATGGATGAACACAGAGCTGGCCAGTCAAATTGAGCAGAAAAAGTTAGCATGGAATAGTTATAGAGCAACGAGAAGCACTGAAGCCTACAACAGCAACAAGTTAATTTGTAATAGTGCCACAGATAAGGTAAGACAGGCCAAGGCTATATATGAGAAAGCACTAGCTAAGAAAACAAAGACTGGGGACAAGGAATTTTTCACATATGTGAATAAAAGGGAAAAAAAAGCGAATGCTTTTTCTTTCAACATCTGCTATCATGACAAGAAACAAGAATTCTTGAGATGAGTGCAGGCATTACTTTGACCCATATCATTGATGAATTTATTTTGCCCTTCTCACCCCTAACTAGCAGTTTTCCTGAACCCTCAATGATATAGGCAAAAAAAATCCTTGCAACACCTTTGCTCAAATGAATACCATTTCTATAAAACTCCTTCTACCTACAAGTGCATAGAGTTTTGTGAAACGAAATCCCCCCCCCCTTGCAGATTCCTTCAAGTCTAGAGTTAATCGACAAGGCTTTCAGCATATTCCTATATGTATCAAAGAAATGGTCAGATAATGTTTGTTTAATATCAGTAGTCCCCACATGAATAATAATTCTCCCTTTACCCCCCCCCCCCCCTTAAAATCTGACAATCTGTTGGTAATATCAACAATTGTTGCTCCTGGAAAACACACCCTGGTTCTGGTCCACCTATATTTATTATAAAAAATATTACCTGTTTCCCTGATAACAGTGTCTTCCAATAAAACTAGATTACCAACCAGAGCAGTCTTGTATGGAACCTGAATCGGTGGTGTATCACTTGACAGGTCACGAGATACTTGAGTCCCTGATGAGCTCCCAGTTATGTTTGTTTCAAGGGTAAGCACTCATTTCTTCAGTGATGCAGATTCTTTTCATAATGCACCAAGTTCTAATTTGAGATCAGTATACTCTTTACATCAGTTGCAAAGAAAATAATCATCAGTTGAGCTGCTTGTTCAACAGACTAACATTAGAATACATTGGCGTATGACGCAAGAAAGCAAACTTACAGAGCATCAGGCAAAAAAAAAAAAACCCTTCCCATTTCACCCATCTGGTAACTCCAGATGAAGTTACCAGATGGGTGAAATGGGGAAAAATGTCTAGTTTAGCCTTTTGATTTAAGATATCAACTTCCACAACAACAGATGGGAGTACGTTCCAGCAATCAACTACCTGCTGCTAAAGGCAAACTTCCAAACATCTATTTCTACATGAGTCTTTCCTCAATTTGAATCTGACTCCGCAGATTCTTAATCTGAGCGAGCAGAAAAATCCCATCAGCATTCAGCCTACTGAATCCATTCACGGCCTTTACACCTCAATCAGATCTCCTTGCTGGTGCCTAGTCACCAGAAGCCGCAACTTACAGAATTCAAGTCTCTCCTGGTAAGAGAACCCCTTTCTTCCTCTTACCAATCTTGTTGCCCTTCGTATTCATTCTAGCAACACTGCATTCTTCCTAAAATGAGGCCTCCAGACCTGTATGCAGTACTCAAGGTGTGGCCTGACCATAGCCTTGTACACCTCCTTTGTCTCTGCTAGCAAAATTCCTACATAACATTGACAAAACTCCATGACCTGCTCTGACAGTCCGTCTGCACTGCTCAGAGAACTTCATATCCAACAGCACAATTACTCCAAGGTCGTTTCCATTCTCCACCTCCCTGGGTGTAGTATCACACAGTTGGTATGTTTCTCTTGGGTTACTGCTACCAATAGGCATTACTTTGCATTTGTCAATATATAAACTTCAGTTGCCACTTCTCAGCCCATCTACCTAACTTTTATAGATCTTGTTGCAGTAGCATACTATCTTTACTATCATTAACAACACTGCCAACCTTTGTATCATCCGCAAACTTGGACATTAAGCCTGATATACCTTGATCGATATCATTAATAAATACACAACAATGGGCCCAGCACCGAACCACGGGGGACTCCACTAATAACATAAGTACACATAGAGCAGTGTCCATTTAATACCACTCTCTGCTATCTCACACTCAACCATCCCTTTATCCATTGCAGCAACGTGCCCTTAATGCCATACCACTCCAATTTCTACAGCAGTCTTTCATGTGCAACAGTACCAAAAGTTTTCACGATATCAAAATTATTTTTTGCGTCTAGTTCCTTTGTGACCACATCGTAGTATCCAATCAAATTGGTCAGACAAGACTTCCCCTTAACAAACCCATGCTGTGTCTGAACTATTACTGCAGTCTTGTCTAGGTGATCCTGCATCACTTCTTTAACCATTATTCATTATTCCATTATTTTAAGTAACTCCATTATTTTCCCCAGAACAGAAGTTAAATTAACAGGTGTATAATTTATTTGCGTCACACTTTGAACCCCCCCCTTTGTGAATTGGGGATACATTTCCACATCTCCAGTCCATGGGAACCTAACCTTAATCTAAGGATGCTATTATAATTAGGGCTAAGGGTTTGCTTACCTCTCTCACTGCCTCCTTCAATATAACTCGATAGATTCCATCTGCCCCAGGTGCCTTTTTTATGTCTAACTTCATCAATTTCTCCTCCACTTTGCTCTCTGTTATTACAAAATCATTTAGCTCCCTGTCAGAGTTTAGTAAACTTCTGTCCTCCCCTTCCTGACAGAATTCCTCATATGTGAATGTAGATACAAAATACTCATTCAGTTTGTCAGCTATCTGAGCAGGATCATCAAAAGTTGAACCACTAAAATCAAGGGGACCAATCTGATTCATCCCCTTCCTTCTAGAGTTTACATAAGTAAAGAAGTCTGTGTTGTTTTTCTTTGCATTTCCAAGGATTTCTCGTAATCAGCCTTCGCTTGCCTAACCTCCTTTGTGACTTGATTTCGGACTAGCTTATATCTGCCATAGGCTTCTGTGTAACCTGTTAATTTATATGCATTCCATGCATTTTTATTCTCTGACACACGCCTCATTAGTTCATCTGATATCCATTTAAGCCTAAATCTTGAACAGTATTTCTTAGTTGATATGACAAGCCTAGTAGCTTCCAAGGTTAATTCCTTGAAAGCTTCCCATTTAGAATTCACTGTTTTTATCATCATCAGTTTATCCCACTGTACAGAATGTAAAAACTGCCTGAGACCACTGTAGTCACCTTTACGAAAACAAAAACCCTTCCCTTTACCCTCGATGGTAGTTACATCTTTAAGTAAATCCCAAATCAGTAGACTGGGATCACTGTCACCTAGTCATCCTCCCTTTATCTGCAAGTTCCTAATGCACGATTGATTCATCACTGCTGATAATCAGATCAAGAGTATTATCACCTCTGGTTGCCCCTCGAACTTGTTGCTGCAGAAAACAATCCTCGAATAAATCCACAAAAGTTTTGCTAGCATGCAAGTGACCAATCCATAAGTTCTAGTCAATATCTGGAAAGTTAAAATTCCCCATTACAAGACATTCTAATTTACTGGCCACTCTATTTCTCTGCACAATTGCTCGTTGTACTCAACAGAGTCATTATGCCTATAACACACTCCTACTATCATTTCCCCTTTCCCGGTGTATGTCACATCAAACTGACTCAACACTGCATGGTTCACCCATGTCAACTGGATGCACTTCCTTAGATTTTGTGTGTTTCTTAACTAACAGCATAACCCCTCCTCCCTTCCTACCCTGTCTATCCTTTCTGTACACATTGTACTCCCTAAATTCCAGTTCTGCACTGCTTATATCTGTGTGAGACTATGTCTCTGATATCCCAACAATATCTGCCTTTGTTGCTTTGATCAGCACTTCAAATTCATCAAATTTATTTACTATACTTCTAGCAGTGGTGTAAATAAATAAATAAATTTTCTGTTTATACTCCGGCACGACAACCAAGTCAGTAGGGTTTACAATAAATCGTCAATACAAATATTTATCGTATTTAGTAGTCACAGGCTTGAACCCCGGTCCACTCAAGGAACGCGTGCTATGCACTCTTGCTCCTGACCACTGGGCTACGTCAGGCCTGCAAGTACAATAGACCTCCGCTTTACAATAATAATTCATTCCAGAGATACCACTGATCATGAAAATATCGTAATGTGAACCAAATAACACACTGTTTTTTGATAATTCGTTTCAAATCCTCAGAAGTTGAAATTTTTGCTATATAACTAAGTATTTATCTCTGTAAAAGGTGATTTTTTATAATAGAAACTGTATTAGTTTTATACAGAATACTGAATACCGTATTTTTCAGTATATACCACACACCTTTTATCTAAAAATAACTAGCCCTAAAATTGTGGGGCGTCTTATACACTGGAATAAACAGTAGAGCATGCTACAAATTAAAAAAAAAAAAAGAAAAGAAAAAAAAAGATAAAAAATGCTGATAGTGCCACACATTTTTACTTATCCCCCCCCCCCAAAAGTGTTGTTTAAAATGATAATTGATAATTATATAATTATAAACATTAAAAAAACAAAAAAAGCATATAATTTTCATTTAACTTACATTGGAAAAGCTGTGTCAATGGTGGTGTGGTGATGGAGCCGGAAGAGAATCTTTTACCATCGAGATATCAGGGCAAACTTCATGATCTGGTGTTCTTTCCAATCGCTGCCTCTTGCTACTTATGGTATAAAAACTGTCCAAAGTGGTTTACTTTCGGCACTTTCTCTGAAGGTTCTTGAAATAACTTAACATCTGGTCTTCAAATTTGCAGGTCATCAATTCAGTGGTTTCAATATCTGGGTTTTTTCTTACTGTCCTCTCCACAATATCCCACGCAGCAAACATGTCCTTAATTTCTTGAGTTGTTGCTACACAGTCATCCTCCTCATGTTCCTCATCTCCACTGTCATGCTAACCCTTCTGCTCTAATTCCTGGAGCTCTACTGTTGTCAACTCCCTTCCGTGGTCCACAATTAACTTCTCCACATCTGCCACATCAATCTCTAGAGCCAAGGACTCACCAAGGTGATAATTTCCTGCTCTAGAACACCTTCAGCTTCAAATCATTCAAAATCATGGCTGACTGAAGGCCATAAGTTCTTCCAGGCTGCATTGAGGTACAGAGCCGAAACTTCGTTCCGAGAACTGACAATCATTTGTACACAGTCTAAGGTGTTAAACCTGGTCTTCCAGAATTCCTTTAAGGTGATGGCTCTGTCTCCTGAAGTCTCGTCAAAGCACTTCACAAGCATCTTCTTTGTGTAAATTTTTTTAAAGTGGGCAATCACTTGCTGATCCATCGGATGAAGCAGAGGGATGGTATTGGGTGGAATAAATTTGATAGTAACGAAGTTAAATTGCTCCTCCAGAGATCGGGCAAATTGGGGATTATGATCTGGAGCATTATCCAAAATTAACAGTGCCTTTAAAGGAAGTTTATTTTTTTTTCTAAGTAACCTTTGATGACTGAAGTACAAAACACTTCAAATACCCATTCATTGAAGAGGTGTCTTGTCACACAGGCATCCTTCTTGTTACACCACCCAATCTGCTTTTGATGACCTTTTGCTGTTTAAACACTCTGGGAGTTTCTAAGTGGTAAACCAACATTGGCTTAAGTTTAAAATCACCACAGGCATTGGACCCCAAGAGCAGAGTAAGCCTATCCTTCATAGGCTTATAACCAAGCAACGAGGGCCTCTTCTTTTGTGATGTACGTTTGCCTAGGCATTCTTTTCCAAAAGAGGCCCATTTCGTCTGTATTAAAGACTTGTTGAAGAAGGTAACCCTCCTTCTCAACGAGCTAATGAAACTCCACCTTAAAGTTTTCAGCTGCTTCCTGATCAGCACTGCAAGCCTCTCCGTGCCTTATGACACTTTTAATATCAGGCCTTTTTCTAAAACGGTCGAACCAACCTTTGCTGGTTTTAAAGTCTCCATATCGTGTATCACTAGCTGCAGGCGTTTTAGTCTTTAAGTCCTCAAAAATCTGCTTTGAACGTTCACAAATGTCCAGGAACTGTATCACCCTTCATCTGTTTCTCTTTTATCCACAGCAACAAAAGCCTTTCCACTTCTACAATCAGTTTTCTGCCTTTTTGGACTGTGTTAGATTCATCACTTTAACCCTTTTAAGGTTTTCTTTTCGTTTCACTATGGTAGAAATGGTTGACTGTGAAAAACCATATTTGCACACCAGTTAACTAATTTTAGCACCATCATGTTATTTCACTATTTCTTGTTTAATTTTAATTGAAATTTTCTTCTTATTGTGCTTTTTAGGGGCAATATTATGCAAAGTTATATATTCAAGAATTCAATACAGTAAATTTATGGGGAAAGTAAGCACAAAAAAAATCACTTGAACTAAAGGATACGAAAACAAAACACACGCCCAACACGTTTACAAATGCTGCTATTGGCTGAGACAAAGGACCATGTGGTCTGGTCAGAGACAATCATAAGCCATTGTAGAGTGAAATAAGTAGGTGCCAGTGATCACTGGTTAGTAGAATCAGCCGCTCAAATCATTAAAATGCACTACACTTTCACCATTTATTGCTATGTTTTGTTATAAGAATGAATTTTGAATGCATTTGTGATATTTTTCTAAAGCACATCTCTGGAGGTCACGCCCATAAAACAATAAAAATAATTTGCATTTTCCGGTTTATTGGGCTTTTCTGTTAGTGCAATCTATTATAAATGGGTAGTAAACTCGATCTTATTGCATTTGCAATAATACCAATAACTGGAATTCTGTGGGTTTTAACCTTATTATTACATTTCCGCCTAGGTCACAATGTCCTTGCACTTTGTATTGTAAGTGGATCTTGTAGTAACTATTATTAAGATAAAATCTGAACTTTAGAAAGATAACAACATTTAAATTTACAATACGTTACAGAATTTAAATTACAAGAGTATTGAAGTAATGAAACTGTTGACAAAAATAGTTTCATTTAAGTTTAACTTCTTTAACTGCCACTAGAGAAGTTAAACTTAAGCTACCAAACTCAAGTTATGAATTTCCCGCCCAAAATATTGATGACAACAGCTATCTGAATCTTAAGCTGTAGCTTTCCAAATATTTTACAAAATTTAAATTTACAATACAGTAGAACCCTGTTAATCCAGACCCCGATGATCTGGACTTTCTGTTAATCCGGACTGGATTTTCAGTCAGGGGAAAAATTCTAACTATCGGGGGAAAAAAATATTTCTGTTCACTGACATTTGGGAGGGGGTTTAAAATTTAAAAAAGATAAGCAATCAGTAAAAAAGAACACTGCATGCACAAATTGCAACTAACATAATATGTGCAAGTGAGAACAGAGTAACAAGTTAAGAAACTTAAAAAATAGGAATGAAGAGAACATTCTGAAAATTTATTTGTTTTCAATATGATTGACGATTTCATGGAAGGGGAAACACATTTCACCACAACGTAAAAACCCACAGAATTCCAGCTGTCGATCAAATTCAATAAGATCGTGTTTATTATCCGTTTATAACAGATTGCACTAATAGGAAAGACTAATAAACAGGGGACTGCTAATTGTTTTATGGTTATGACCTCCAGATATCCGACCGGACCATGTGGTATGGTCGGAGACAATCATAGGGTAATCTCGTGTGCTGGCCTATTCAGTTGACTGCTGCAGCTAGCATTGTCCATACGTACATGCATTAATTTTGAAAGTGAGTTTCAAAATTAAAGCAAAAAACATTGAGAACTATTTCAAGTAAACTTCTCGAAAATAGTTATTTGTTTTGTGTTTAATTTTGTGTAATATAATGTTCTACATTAAAACTTTATTGCTTTGTACAGTATTTTGTTTACTTACCATGTTCTTTTAATTTTTACTTTAAAATATTGTTTTATTAATTTAATTTAGAAACCAATATAGTTAAAATTTTGTCATTTAGTAACTTTAAATAAAAACTGGTATGTTAAATCGGACTTTCAATAATCTGGACCGAGTGTGGTCCAGTCAAGTCCAGATTAACTGTATATTCTACTGTATATCACAGAATTTAAATTACCAAAAAATTACAGAAACTATCGACAAAACTTAATAGTGAGGTTAAAATTAAGTTATTGAATGTAAGTTAAAATTCCTGCCAAAATATCGATAACAAAAGCTATCTGAATATAAACTGTAGAAATACTTTAGAAAAATTAAATTTACAATAAGTAACAGGATTTAAAGTCAACCTTCCTTCTCACCACAAATACAGCAATCTTCTTGGGAGATGCAAGATGACCTTTTTAACAAATGTATGGTGACCAGGCTGCAAATGCAGATGAGCTGCATTTGCAGCCTGGATTAATGCTCCATTAATGCCAAATTGCAAATGCAGATGAGCTGCATTTGCAATTTGGCATTAATGGAGCCATGTCCCATGATAAGGTAAGTCCAGATCTCAGAGAGAACTAGGTAAGGGTGCTTTTGTTTAGAAATGTCACATCTGAGAGGAATTTCTTAGTAATTTCAATCTTTGTTGATGATATGGGGGTTTGATGGCGCATAAGCTACTTTGGCTATAATGCAATCTTTATTGAGACCATCTATCTTGCCAGAGAGGGTACACTCTATCTCACGCCCCTTTCCTTTCCCTTCCAATGTCTTGGTCAAGTACTGTGGTGATTCCGAGAATTCAGATGGCTTTTTCCTAACATTGTACATCATCCCACAAAACCCAATGCAGAGGTAGAGTTGGAGTTGCAGGCAACCAGAGAAGACCTGTAGGGTCTAGGTGGAAGTTGTTGAGTATCCACACATCATGTGGAGTTGGAATAGCCTGTATATTTGATTCAGCTTTGGGTGAATTCAATGTTATTGGTTCTCTTGAACCAGACTAGAGCTCCATGGAATACAATGGGAGAAAAACATCAGATGAAGGACCCTTCCCTTGAGATCCCAGTTGGTTCTAGTGACTATGACAAGCATAGTTGGGTACACTTTGACCATGTCTGGTCAAAGATGATACCAAAATATTTGATTTATATAAGATTTTTTATGGATTGCTTGCTTAAAATGATCACCGAGTCTTTCCAGTGGAAATTGTAGGCTTGTGGATCTTGGTAATTTGTGTGGGTAGGTCTTGGTCCTCTTGATTAGTGGATCGTGTCTCTACACTAATCAAGAGGCCAAGATCATCCACATAAGAAACCATGGTGGTGAGCTGGAATGAAGTAAACAGCAATTCATCAAGCACTATATTCATTCTGCCAGATCAAAGATGGATCCATATGGCAGCCTCTGGATGTACTTCTGGTGGTGCTATGGTAGTGTTTTGATTGCTATTTCTCTGTCAGCAAAATTAGTTGGCGATGCATTTGTATATCTCAGTGGTACAGTCAGTTTGTCTGATTCATCTGATGACACTGGGTCACCAGACCAAATGAAAGACACCTTTGAAGTTGATGAATATCACCAGGACATATTTGGAGGGAGGTTCGCTGGCAACCCGTTCGATATAGAGAAGCACTTCAGTGGTTGAAATTCCTGATTTGAATACATAGTGGTTAGGGGCCATTAGTCTTTTGGACTGATAGTAGACACCTATTCTTTGTCTTTCCAAGACATTCCTCAGAATGAAGAGAAGTGTCTCCACCATGTATGGTGGAGACACTTCTCTCTTCAGACAGGCAGAAGAGGAGAGTTTTGAGATCAACCTCATGTTTATATGCTTCCAGATAGCAGGAAGTACACCATTTGCATGCTTTCAAATAGCAGGGAAGGTGCTTTCCCACACATAAGAATTAAAAAAGTCTATGAGGGTGTTTGGAACAGTTAACCAGAGCTGCTCTGTGGTTTTCTGCCTCGATCAGATCGAGGGTCGGTCTGTTTTTGCTTTTTTCTCAACAACTACAGAGGTTTCCTGTAGAGTAAATTCTGCTTCATATCTTATAAGTTGCTCAGCATATTCTTTTCAGAACACACCAGGAATTCTGCTCCTAGTATGTTCTGATTTGGATGGTCAATGATTATCCATTATTCTTTACATGGTACCCTGCCATCTGAGGGTTTCCATGAGCCATCCTCACTGATTGAAGTGATAATATCCAGGGTTGTTAGCCTTTGTCTGGTGAATTTATGTATTAGACACACATTGGTTGTTATTTCCTTCTATCTGGGCAAGTTGTTTCCATAAGGCATGCTTTCCATGGTAGACTTTGTTCATGTACCTTCTTTTAATAGCACTGAATTCTTCTAGGAATGCATTGGCTAAGTTGAATCTGTTGATTCTATGAATTGTCTGGAGGCATTTTCTGGTAGAATTCAACTGATTCCTCATGTTTATCAACTCCGCATTCCACCACTGGACTCTCCTGAGATGTCTTTACATTTGTTCGTAGTACTTGAGAAGTTTGTTAGGGTACTGATGATATACTCTGACTTCTCAGTTGCATTCATATCATGTGGTTAATGTGGAGGATGGTTCTCCAGCAAGTGTTTAATTGTGGCATCAATGATGTCCCACTTGGCCATCTTGACATCAAAACAGGCAGTGTTGATACTCTGCAAAAGGAAAGGTGGTTGATACCTTGTAATGTTGAAGGTGATTCCTTCTCCTCACTGCATGAGAGGAGTTGAAAGCCTGGAAATGAGAACTGTAGCCGTGGCGATTTTTTTTTTTTTTTTTTGTTAGTTGTTGGCGCATCAGTTTCTGTGGCCATAATGCACCTTCCAAAGTTTTTGCATTTACTCCCCGAGGCAGGATTTGAACCCACAACCTTTGGGTTGCCAGGCAGGCCAAAACTAAGATGATGGTGTTTAAAAACCAACTCGACTTACGAAGGCCTCCCCAGGTCAAAATCAACGGAACCCAGCTAACCTTCGTAGAACAGACAAAAGTCCTGGGAGTAGTAATAGACAACCGCCTGTCTTTCTTCCCCCATCTACAGCATCTGAGTTCCAAGACCAAAAGGTTCTCCGCCGCAATTATACGGATTTCAAGAAGTGAGTGGGGACTATCAAAACGAACCCTTCTTCTTTATTATAAAGCTGTCTTTCTCCCAATAGTAACCTATGCTGCCGGGGTCTGGTTTCACAGAGTTCCCATCATTAAGATGAAAGAAAAGCTAAACTCTATACAAAGAGCTATGTTACTGGCGACCCATCGAATCTGCCATACAGTCTCTACAGCAGCTCTACAAGTTATAGCAGGCACCCACCCTCTCGACCTTTACACAATCTACAAGGAGCTCTGCTATCGAATTAAAAAAGGTATTCCGGCAACGATCCTGGATATAGAATTCTCACTAACTACGGATATAAAGCAGGAGAAATCTTGATGTCTCAATAAACTCTTCAATGTATGGCAGACCAGATGGGATTCTTCTACTGTAGGGGTTGTAACTTGGAGTTTTCTTCCGGAGGTAACCTTTGCAACCACTAAAAATAACGCCCGATGGTTCTCCCTCAGCCTCGAATCTTCCTTTCTCATTACCGGACACGGTTCTCTAAATGAGAAACTGCATACACTGGGACTCATTGACACTCCCTACTGCTTTTGCAGGCAAAGTGAAAGTTGGAAACACTTGCTTCTGGAGTGTGTACATTACAACGATATCAGAAACCGTCTCCAGAATAAGATCCAGGACTTCCCACCAGCAGATCTACATCAACTGATATGTACCCAGAACAACCTCGAAGCCTTCCAGACCTTTGCAGCTGAGGTATTTGCCTGGAGGAGGACACTGATCGCCAATCACCGACGTGGAAATGCCGATCATTAACAATTCCACTGCCAACTATTATCACTCCTTCTACTGACTGTTCTTTTCTTTTTTTTTTTTTTCTAACCTCCGTTCTGCATTGTTTCCGGATCTTGCCCTGGAACTAGGAGCAGCTTTGGCTCACCTTTTCTTCTTTCTCACTCTGTGCAGGATAGATAACCACTCTCCCATTTTTTATTTTTTTATTTTTTTTTTTATTATTATTTTTTATTTTTATTATTTTTTTTTTTCATTTACTTAGCTTCATTTTTTTTTTTTCCCTCTAACCTGCGTTCTGCACTGGTTCCGGGTCCTGGAACTAGGAGCAGCCTTGGCTCACCTTTTCTTCTTTCTCCCCTCTGTGCAGGATAGATAACCACTCTCACATTTCTTTTTTTTTTTTTTTTCTCTTACTCTCTCTCTGCTGGCACCCCAACTTACATCTTCCTCTTCACTGTGGGATTAAAATTATTTAATTATTCTGTAATTATTATTATTATTTTTTTTTTTTCATTTACTTAGCTTCATTTTTTTTTTTTTTTTTTACTTGTGCTCTGTTCTGACACCTGGGATGTGGACTATCATTGGTGCCAGACAGCGCTCCCTTTTTTCTTTTTTTTTTTCATCACAGGGAATTTACTTTATTTTATTTTTCTTATTTTATTTATTTATTTTATTATTTTTTTTTTATCATTATTTTATTTATTTATTTATTTATTTAATATATTTTCTTTTTCACCACGGGGAATTATTATAATTATTTATTTGTTTATTATTATTATTTTATTTTATTTATTTATTTTTTATTTTTTTTTGCGCCACGGGAAATATATTTTGTTTTTATTTAATTTTTATTTATTATTTTTTATTTTATTTATTTATTTTTTTCCCCTCTCTGGAGTGGGCCCCCAGAGAAATATGGCCCACCTTTTGGCAACATCAGGTGGTTCAGAGTCTCATATCGAGACAGTACGTGCTCCATTGGGACTGGTCCACCTTCCCGTGGTGTGGACGAGTACCCAGAATCATCTGTCCAGGTGACTGATGCTTCTGGGTAGCCAAGAGGCCAGAACAGAACAACAGAACACACACATAATACACACAAACCGACGTCACACACACACACATCTGGCCCATTTGTAGTGATACTGTTCTTCACAGAGATACGAGGCAGAGTTGAACTCACGTTCTAGGAGCCGCCCTTTACAAAAACACATGTCCACATTGCCAGGCAGGCACTTTACCAACCCATCTAGCCAGGTCAGCGTTGATGTTGATGTTTGACTGTCCCATGGTGGAGCAGAAAATAGTAGGCTGAATGGGTTTGTTAAGAAGTAGAATACTATGGGAAGCAATGAAATCTTCAATATGGGTGCTTTTGGTCAGAGGTCTGGTCATTGGTAGCTGCAGCGATAATTATGTGCCCATGGCTAAGCAAATCTAGAGCTCAGTTAAGCTTTAACAGAAACAGTGAAAACAGTTCAAGAAAACTGGAAATAGGCGGTCATAAAAGTAATTTTGTAAAGTTAACAACAAGAGTGGTAGCAGTCATGTGCGGGTTGAAGAAGGATTAAAGTTTTATGATGACGAAGTCCAGGTTCCTGACAATGACTGAAGCAAAGTAATTTTCATTTCTTGTGATTTTTCTATAGCTGGCTACTCTTCCCACAGAGAAATACAGATCCTGGAGAAGAAGTAGATCAATATTTCATTCCTCAAGAATGAAATGCAATTGATTTACAACTGACATGGATTTTTAGGCATTTGCCTGGACAATATTGATCCCGTATTGATAGTAGTTGCAGTTTCTAGTTTGTAGTTTGTCTGATGTTTTCTGCTGCCTGGTGAGTGACAAGAAATGCACCATCCTTGACAGAGTGCACATGAAATCTCTTCATATTTTTACAGTTGGCCCACTGTGGGGGGGGGGGGGGAAGAGCCTTGTTGGGAAATTCTTTTTCACCACAGCAGCCACAAACTAGGGTCTTTTAAGCCATCTTACTGAGATATGGCCGTAGCCTAAACAACTGAAACATTTAGTGATGCGAGCTCCATTTAATGTATGTGCAATCTTGAGAGCATAGAATATTTCTAACCATTGGGAAGATTTCAATAACCCAGCTGAGAAGGTTGAGGGCCCTTGATCGAGCGAAGAACTGCACCCAGACCTGACCTTCAGCTTGTTGTGGTCTATATCAGCTCACAAAACTTCCAGGTTTTGTGAGCTGATTTCATTAATCAACTCCTGCTTAGTTACTGCAGCATCAACATCAAAAAACCAGGATATCGGGTCTTCTTTGTTTTGGATCTCTGCCTTTAAGCCCAATCCCTTGATGGCTTCACTGTTTCTAATCTTTTTGTAGTCTTTCTTGGAGACAAGTCTCCACAGCTATGCCTTTATCTCTGACAGTCCTAATAACACTATACACAGTTCTAATAACGTGCTTGTCATCATAAGCTGCACAACCATAAACACATGCAAGCATGAGAGCGTTCGTGCCAAGGGTTTTTTTTTTTTAATTATGATGAAAAGTCAAAAGTTTCAGCTGCAATAAATTATCGTTATTGTTGTTAGTGGGTCATTCACAAAATTAAAGAATGGAACATTTCTCTTCCAAAGGCAGAAGACTGTTTGATGAAATGAAACGAGCTTTTACATTAATTTCAAATTAAACCTTGCAGGTAACCTAGGATGTATTTCTCATCATAATTCAAAAGAGAAGAGGTAGGAAAAACTTTTTCTGGAAAAGTGCACATGGGAATCATCTCTTCATTTCTCTGTTTTATTTAAAGTAAAGGAAAGAGCAGCCTCTCAAAAAGATAATTTGGAAGAAACTTTAACATTCAAAAAGTTTTAGAAGTTCAACACAGGTGGACCACTCACTTAATTGTTCAGATGAGAATTTTTAAGATGCAAACAAATAATAATAATGGTACCATCTAAGACCTAAGTTTTTGCACTTCAAAAATGTTTGTAATGTTAAGATTCTGTGAAGTAATCTTAAAGTTAAATACATGAACACACAGTTTTACTTAAATTAGAAGTCTGCTGAATATGTATGTAATTTTAGTTTGTGCAAGCTAATCTCTACCAATTTTGTAATCCTCTATATATTATTATTTTATTTTTTTCAAAATGTAACATATTAATCAAAGGTGTATGTGGGCCATACTTTCAGGACTGATTCAAGACCTGAAAACAATGAAAAAGTTCATATAAATATGTGAACAATACTGAACAGTTATGGAGCTGTGCCTGTTTGAATTTTAAAAAGTGGCTTTAATACGACATAAGAATGAGCAAACATACCTAGTATGTATCTGCTTATTCTTATTTATTATTTTCTGCCAGTGAAAAATCTACAGCCATTTTTTAAAATTCAAATGGCCAAATCTACATAACCATAGACTCAGACACATTTTATATAATTTTTAATTGTTTTCATACAGCCTGAATAAATCCTGAAAGTATGGCCTACATGTTATGAAATATCCTGTGTTTAACAGAACTTAATCTATAAATTAAATGACTATAATCATATCATATCATATAAAAAACGGGTACTTGCCCTCGAGAATAATGCATCTGGGAAATCGTCAGAGACTCAAGGCTCCAGTAATCTACCAAGTGATGCACCCCCGATTCGGGCGTCAAAACAAAAAAACCAAGTGCAAACTACTCTGGTTAAAAAGGACATTGTTTTATTAGGAGACTCCATTGTCAGGGAAACGGGGAATACTTTTTGTAATAAGGATTGGGGAGTAGAACCAGGGTATGTCTGCCGGGATCAACTATTAATGATGTCACCAAGGCTTGTCAGATTTTAAGGGTGGTAAAGAGAATATTATTATTTATGTGGGGACAAATGACATTAAACGTACACGTTCTGACAATCTGTTGGAAAAATACAGGCCCATGCTGAGGAAATGCCGCGAGCTAGGCCACAATGTCTATGTGTCTGCAATTCTGCCCAGACACGACAGGAGGGATTATATGTTAAAAGCTTTGTGGATTAACTCAAGACTTGAAGGACCCTGCAAGGCTTTAGAGGGGAAATTTCTATCAGCATGGCCCACACTTGTAGGTAAAAGGAATTTGTTTTGTAGAGACGGGATACACTTAAACAAAGGTGGTGCAAAAGTTTTTACCAGTATTATTGAGGATACCTTAAAGGTTCAGGGAAACTGCTAGTTAGGGGGGGGATGTGGTAATACTGACACGCGTTTATCTGATAATATTGGTCAAAGTAACTCTTGCACCTACCTCAAGAGTTCTTATCTGTTACGCCAAGGGGACATATTATCTAGATGTTCTGGGAGCAGAAACGTTTCAAGTGAGCGGGTAGCTAATGCCAGGGAAGAGAGCCTAAAAACCTTCAAGGGTTGTTAAATATACAAGAACAGTAAGTCTTAATAGTTTATATAGTAATGTTAGAAGTGTCGTCAATGGAATGAGCGAATTCGAACTGCTGGTTAAAACAAATAACGCGGACATAATAGGGCTTACGGAGGCGTGGTGCCACCCGGAAATTGGGGATGATGAGTTTCACTATGGCTTGTATAATGTATTTAGGAAGGATAGGGTAGATAGAAGGGGTGGTGGGGTAATGCTTCTTATCAGAAGCAGCCTGATTGCAATGATAGCTTTCCCGGATTCAGATGTTTCACATAATATAGAATCTGTACAGTCTGAGATGGTTGGAAACAAAGGCATAATGTGAGTAGGAGTAATAGACCAGGTGACTGTGAAGATTATGACGAAAGCCTCTACATGCAAATGGAATGGGCAAGTAAGCGTCAATGTCTTATTATGGGCAATTTCAATTTGCCTCTAATTGATCGGAGTAAATGGGAAGGAAACTCGACATGGGGAACAAAATTTTAAAATCAAGTAGATGACTGTTATTTGTATCAACATGTCAAGGAAAGTACTAGAGAAAAGAATATCCTAGACCTTATCATCACCCATGGATCAGATGACATAACAGGGCTGACAGTAGAGGAACTAGTAGCAGGAAGTGATCACGGAGTTCTATGTCTCTATCAACTGGGTAGATATCGCACAGATTTTTTTTTTTTTTTTGATTTGGTAGTTGTTGGCGCATCGGCTTCTGTGGCCATATTGCACCTCCCAAGGTTTTTGCAGTACTTTGATCCAAGCCCGAGGCGGGAATCGAACCCGCGACCTTTGGGTTGCCGGGCAGATACTTTACCCACTCGGCTAGCCCGGTCGGCATATCGCACAGAGAATGAATACAATTGAACTGTAGTATGCTTTTAAAACATTAATCACAGATGCCTTGAATGCATATTTACCATTAAAAAAATACTCCACGAGGATTTGATTTGATTTGATTTGATTTTGATTTTATTGGCGCAAAAACAACTAAGGTTATACTGCGCCAGGAAACGATTAAAATAACAATAAAGATAAATTCTGGTAACCTTTAAAAAGGTTACCTCGTCAAATTGTTATTTGCATATATATATATATATATATATAAGGCAGTATAAGTTTAAAAATAAATGATCCAATTTATATATGTGTGTATTAATAGCTTGTAAAAACTTACTGCTAACGCGTGGTCGTTGTCTGATAAAATCTGACTGAGTGTATAAGGCTCAGTCGGATGAGTAAAAGCGGTAAAATATATATTGCGAACATGGGTAAGATTAACGCAATCTATTAAAATATGCTTTAAAGTTAAAACGGTGTCGCAAGACTCGCACATAGGAGGGTCATCCGCCCTCAGCAGAAAAGAATGTCAGATGACTGTGTCCTATGCGGAGTCGAGCAAGAACAACTTCCTCGCTCCGATTCCTGCACAGACTAGACTGCCATGTTTCTATTACAGGCTTTATTTGTTCTCTGTCTGCGCCACAGTTCTTGCCATTGGGAATATATCTTATTGCGTATTATTTGCCTGTAGTCTGTATAGGGGACTGACAGGCAACGATTTTAGTGGGAGCTGCCAAATTGGCTGCAGTGTCAGCCAAATCATTTCCCTTTATCCCAATGTGGCTAGGAATCCAGCAGAAGCGGATATCAAACTTGTATTCATGAAGAGAATGTATCTTCTGCTGAACCCGACAAAGTACTGGACGAGAATTGTGTCTCAGAGATAATAAAGCCTGTAATACACTCAAAGAGTCAGAATATATTATTGACCTTTGGAATTGACAAGTTCGAATGTGATCCAAGGCTAGCTCTATAGCATACACCTCTGCAGTGTATATGCTGGATTCAGGAGGAATCTGCTGAGATATTATAGTGTCCAGAAAGACAGCAGCAGATCCTACGCACGATTCAGACTTCGAGCCGTCTGTGTAAACAGGCAGGAAGTCTGAGTGCTCAACTTGGTGTGCAGAGTAGAGCTGCTGGTAGACAGATGATGAGGTCTCAGACTTTACCCATTTCTTAAGGGAAAAGTCGCACGGTGGGGGATGAGCATGCCAGGGTGGAAGAGTTTCTTTTGGTGTTTGTGCAACCTTGTCTACCATGATGTTAAGCTCTCTGAGTAGCTCTTGGACACGAATACCAAAAGGTCGGTTGGCAGTCTTACAGGTATTGTACAAGTTTTCCCAACGTGGCTCAAAAACGGATGTCCACGTAGGATGGTCTGGCAGGGATTTCAACTTTAAAGCATAGTTTAAAGACAACTGCTTACGTCGAAGGGATAATGATGGTTCGTTTGCTTCGACGTATAAGCTCTGGACAGGAGATGTGCAATATGCTCCAGTAGCGATACGGATGGCCTGATGATGGACAGGGTCAAGCCATCGAAGGACACTGTCTCTGGCTGAGGAGTATACCTGGGCCCCATAGTCTAATTTGGATCGTACAAGTGCATGGTAAAGCCATAGTAGGGTGCATCGATCTGCTCCCCAACGCGTCTAGGAGAGAGAGCGGAGAATATTTAGTCCCCTCGTGCATTTTGTACAAAGTTGACGAATATGTTCGAGAAAGGTCAACTTTTTATCAAACACAAGTCCCAAGAATTTTGTGTCTGACACTACTGGAATAACATTTTGTCTGAGCCTTAATTCAGGTTCAGGATGAAGATTACGCTTGCGACAAAAGCGTACGCAAACGGTCTTCTCCGGCGAGAACCTGAAGCCATTAGCAAGTGCCCAGGAATTAAGGCGATCAATGGCTTTCTGCAGTTGTCTTTCAATGACCCTCATGTTGCATGACTGACAAAATATGCTAAAGTCATCAACATAGAGGGCACAGTTTACAGCTGGAGGAAGTTGTTCTGTGATGGAATTTACTTTGATGGCAAAAAGCGTGACACTTAATACTGATCCTTGTGGTACTCCCTCCTCTTGGCTGAAGGAACGAGAGAGTGAGGATCCCACACGAACTTCGAAAGATCGATTGGCTAAAAAGTTTTTAATAAAAATGGGGAGTTGCCCTCTAAGACCAAGACTATGCAGATCTTTTAAGATGCCAAATCTCCAAGTTGTGTCATATGCTTTCTCCATGTCAAAGAACACCAACACCAAGTGTTCGCGTTTTAGGAAAGCATCCCGGATGGATGTTTCCAATCTAATAAGATGGTCCAAAGTGGACCGGTTCCTTCGGAAGCCACACTGGATGTTGGAGGGAAGGTCATTTGATTCTAGATACCATATTAAACGAGAATTAACCATTCTCTCCAGGATTTTGCACAGACAGCTAGTCAGAGCAATAGGACGATAATTGGTGGTGACTTTTGGATCCTTTCCTGGCTTAGGAAAGGCAAAAACGATTGCCTTTCGCCAGGAGTCCGGAAACTGCCCTTCAATAAAGATTCTGTTATACAGAAGGAGCAGATAATCCATAGATTTTGGTAAAAGATGTTTAATCATTTCATAATGGATGCCATCTGGTCAAACAGCACTTGCTTTGGAAAGAGTGAGGGCTCTTTTCAGTTCCTCTATAGTGAATGCCCCATTGTAGGGATAGAGGCCCTTGGACTTAAAATTAAGTGCCTGTTTTTCGATTTTATGTTTCAGAACCAGGAACTCTGGGGAATACGAAGATGTTGCAGAGATGTTAGAGAATGTTTCCCCAAGAGCATTGGCTATTGCAGTTGGATCTGCAATAGTGCATCCATTATAATCTAGGATTGAAGAAGGGTGGGATGTATATTTTCCTTCATTTTCCAGATTTTATCCCAGACTACCTTAGAGTTGGTAGACTGGTTAATAGATGATGTAAAACGGATCCACGATTCCTTTTGACTCTGACGATGGATGTAGCGTGCTTTGGCGCGTTTGAAGGCTATAAGGTTGTTCGTGGTAGGATATCAGCGAAATATCCCCCATGCTTTGTTTTCAGCCTTTTTTGCTGTTGTACATTCCACCAAGGTTTGGGAAATGGTGGAAACCGGGCAGATGTTTTTGGGACCAGGCAGATGTTTTTCGCAGCTGCTTGGACAACGATTTCTGTGATGAACTTTACTGCGTCATTGACAGGCTCCAGACTGACTGTACTGAGGTCAAAATTTGCCTGATGTTGGAAGGCATTCCAGTCACCCTGATCAAACTTCCACTATGGTAACCTAAAAGGAAGACATGGTCTCCCACTGTGTAACAAGGTTATCACAGGGAAGTGATCACTTCCATATGGATTCTCCTCCACTTCCCAAGTGAGTGAAGGGAGTGGAGAAGGGGAGCAGATAGAGAGATCAATGGCAGAAAAAGTATGGGTAGGCATGTGGAAGAAGGTGTTTGTTCCAGTATTTAGAAGGGAAAGGTCATTGTCATTGAGCATACGCTCTATGACTCGTCCTCTTCCGTTGATGTTAGCACTACCCCACAGGGTGTTATGTCCATTCATATCCCCGAGAAGTAAGTAAGGGGGAGGCAACTGCGTTACAAGATCATCAAAGTCTTCCTGGGGGATGTCAGTCCCAGGTGGCAAATAAAGAGAGCAGATTGTTAATATAAATCCCACCGTAAGGCGAATTGCAACAGCTTCCATGCTAGTTGTAATTAGCAAGGGTTGAACTGGGGTCTGATTGCCGACAAGGATAGCCACTCCACCATGAGCAGAGCCATCCGCAATTCTATCCTTTCGAAAAATTGTGATGTTGTGCATGGTGGGATCATCATTTGCCTTTAGATATGTCTCCTGCAAGCAAAAGCAAACTGGCTCGTGCTTTTGCAGGAGGGCCTTGATGTCATCAATATTTCGCCGGAATCCACGACAATTTCATTGTAGGAATTTAGCCATTATTTTGGCTTGGTGGGTCCATCAGGCGGCTTCCGAGGTGCTGAGAGCTTACTTTTATCAGTCTTGGGTTTATCTTTTTTGGGAAAGAATGGACGCTGTCCCGTGTCCATTTCTTCCTCCGCAAAGAGTTCCAAGACTGAATCTTCGGGTACCTCCTTCTGCTCGACATCCATATTTTCTTGGGTACTAGGGGGGGCCTTTGCCTTTCTTATTCTTTTCTTTCATAATTACCTTTGTTACTTATGGAGCATTAGGAAGTACTGATATAGGAGTGGCAGCTGATTGGCTTTTCTGTGCAGGTTTTTGAGAACTTAAAAAATAACGCGCGATGGGATAGAAAGACTCCTTTGGAGGAATGGTCATGTCCGTCTGAGATCCGACGGAACATCTCCCTGCTACCTTCTGGGCGTAGGTAGGTTTGTTGATATTCAGGGGTTTCACCGATTTCCTTGCCTCCTGGTATGATATATTTAGCTCTGCCTTCAGCCGTTGAATTTCTTTTTCTTCTTTCCACCTCTGGCATGCTCGTGAGTAGGCCGGGTGTTCTCCCTCACAGTTAATACAGGTGGGTTTTGCGGCTGAACATGCTGTTGTTTCGTGGTCCTTTGCACCGCATCAAGCGCATGCAAGGACTCCACGGCAGGCCATTTGAGAATGTCCATACTTCTGGCATTTAAAACACCGTAAAGGGTTCGGTATATATGGACGGACTGAACAATTGATGTATCCAGCTTTAATCTCATCGGGAGGTTTAGGAGAGTTAAAACTCAGGATAACGCTCCTGGTTTTAACAAGTTTTCCATCCCTTTGCACAGTAATTCTCTTGACGGCAATAACTCCCTGTGGTTTTAATTCGGAGCAGATTTCCTCCTCGGTTACGTCGAGAAGGTCCCACTCCGAAATGACACCTCTCGATGAACTGAATGTTCTGTGTGATATCACTGTTATAGGTATTCTTCCGATTGATGTTGTTCGGAGCAGATGTTCAGATTGCCTGTCATTTTTAGTTTCAATTAAAAGGTCTCCAGAACGAAGCCTCTTAACTGATTTGGGCGAACCTGCTAACCCATCTAACCCTTTTTGAATAAAAAAGGGCGACATTTTACAAATCGGTGTTTCATTGGTAGAATGCATAATTAAGAACCTTGGGACCCTGATGGTAATTCGGTTCGCTGCCTCTTTTTAGCAATAATGCTATCTGTATCCTTTTCATTAATTTTGGATAGGGACCGGGTTGGGGCCCCTGAAGAAGTAAGTTTATCAGGATTCATAGAAATTTTATTTGGTTCAGTGCCCAGGCTCCCCACCCACCACGGAGCCCAAAGGGACGCCCACTACCCGGCATGCAATAAATGCGCTCAGGAGTGGAACGCCAGGGCTTCCCAGACACCATATCCGCACCGCCGCCAGCCTGAATCCTGTCCCTCGGACCATGAGGGTAGGGGCGTGGCATTGACACGGTTGACCCTCGCAGGCGAGCCTACTAGCCGGGCCTTCTAGGACCTCCAGTCTTGTCGAAGCAGGGGCCAAAGTGGTGTATTGAAGCTGGGCCCCTCAACCACCAGGATCCCCCTTTCTGAATTTCCACGGGTCGCAGCGCATGGCAAACATGCCGGATTCCATTGATGTAAGCCTGGAACCTGGGCTGTGGGCGTTGGATTCAAGTGATGCTAGTCTGGAAGTCCAGCCAGCATCACTGGGAGGTCCCCTCACGACATACAGGTGCCCACGTCGAGGGGTCCTCCACGAGGAGGATTTCAAGTTGGATGAATAGTGAAGTTGCCACATTACTTGAGCAGAAAAAGGTGGCATGGAAAGGTTACAGAGCAATAAAAAGTACTGAAGCCTATAACAGCTACAAGATGATCTGTAATAGAGCCACAGAAAAATTTTTAAATCAGCTAGATGACTGTTATTTGTATCAACATATCAGGGAAAGTACTAGAGAATAGAATATCCTAGACCTTATCATCACCCATGGATCAGATGACATAAAAGGGCTGACAGTAGAGGAACTAGTAGCAGGAAGTGATCACAGAGTTCTATGTCTCTATTAACTGGGTAGATATCGCACAGAGAATGAATACAATTGAACTGTGGTATGCTTTTAAAACATTAATCACTGATGCCTTGAATGCGTATATACCATTAAAAAAAATACTCCATGAGAAGGGTTCCAAGTTGGATGAATAGTGAAGTTGCCACATTACTTGAGCAGAAAAAGGTGGCATGGAAAGGTTACAGAGCAATAAAAAGTACTGAAGCCTATAACAGCTACAAGATGATCTGTAATAGAGCCACAGAAAAGACAAAGGCAATTTATGAGAAATCACTAGCAAACAGAGCAAAGAGGAATTCTTCACATATATAAATGCCAAGAAGAGCAGGACAAACCAGATCGGACCTTTACATAAGGGAAAGGGGATAGTATTAAATACACCAGCTTCCGTTGCAGATGAACTCAACAGTTATTTTGCATCGATATTTACAAATGAAAAACCTTTTGTGGCAATGGGAAATTGTGGGAGCAAAGTTGAAAAATATGTAATTAATGATATTGAAATTTCGCAAGATTATTTAATGAAAAAACTTTCGAGCCTACAGGCCAGTAAGGCTCCTGGAGTTGATGGAATATACCCTATAATCTTAAGGGAGGTGGCAAGTGAGTGCATTGAACCATTGAGGCTAATTATGCAAGCATCGCTAGACTCTGGGGAGATTCCCTTGGATTGGAAAAGTGCCAATGTATCTCCCATATATAAGGGTAGCTCTAGGAGTGAAGTGGGAAATTATCGACCTGTCAGTCTGACTTCAGTGCTAGGAAAAATCATGGAGGCAATGATCAAGGGTGGAATTCAGGATCATTTGGATCGAACTGAAATTCTCAAGGATACTCAGCATGGTTTTGTAAAGGGAAAATCATGTTTAACAAATCTGGTTCACTATTTTGAAAGGGTCACTCACAAGCTGGATTTAGGGAATAATTTCGACATTGTTTATTTAGATTTCAGCAAACTTTTTGACTCAGTTCCACATGAGCGGTTGCTTTATAAGCTGGAACAGGTTGGAATCACTGGGAAAATCTTTAGATGGAGAGCAGGATGGCTTCAGGGCAGGAGGCAGAGGGTTGTGATAAATGGCTATTCCTCAGATTGGGTTGATCTAAGAAGTGGGGTTCCCCAAGGATTAGTATTAGGACCACTGTTGTTTTTAATTTTCATAAACGACATCGATGAAGGGATAGAGGGCGTGATGTCTAAATTTGCAGATGACGTTAAAATTGGTGGAATAGTTAATGATCACTGTCAAGCTGAGCTTCTTCAGAGAGACCTAGATAGACTTCAGGAATGGTCAGAAAAATGGCAGCTATGCTTTAATCGAACAAAGTGTAAGGTATTACACCTGGGAAACAGTAATGCCAAAATAACTTATTCACTGCCAAAATAACTTATTCACTTGGTGGAGTTCAACTAAACCCAGTACTGGAGGAAAGGGACTTGGGTGTTATGATACGGTCAGACATGAAATTCTCTGAGCATTGTAAACAGGTTTCAAGGAAGGCCCGTTGTGTCCTATCGATGATCTATCGAACTTTTGCAAGTAGAGATAGGGACGTGATAATCCCATTATATAAGGCTTTTGTTAGACCACATTTGGAATACTGTGTTGAAGTATGGAGATCGCACCTAAAGAAAGACATCGAGCTTCTTGAAAGGGTGCAAAGATGGGTAACTCGCCTGGTGAGATCGGCAAAAGGGCATCCTTATGAAGAAAGACTTCGAATATGTGGGTTGCAGAGTCCGGAAACTAGACACCTTAGAGGAGATTTTATTGAGGTGTTTAAGGCTCTGAGAGGCATCAGTAAAATGAATGAGGACAAAATTTTCAAGATTATAAATGATGATAGAACTAGGAGACATAAATTCAAGTTATAGGGGCAAATGTTTAGATTGGACTGCAGGAAGTTTTATTTTAGCCAGCGAGTTATAAATTACTGACAGTTTGGGGAAATTCAAAGGTCATCTGGATAGTACCTTCTGGTCAGGGAAGCGCATCGGATGACAGGTTTAATTTCCTTTTCTTTTATTTATTATTATTATTTATTTATTTATTTTATTCTTTTTTTTATCATTGTTTTATTCGGGGTTTTTTTTTTTTTTTTTTTGGCTGGTGCACCATAAGCCATAGGCTTTCTTGCGGCCATTACTAATACTAATACTTATTCAAATGTATACTGGGTACATGCAGTTATTATTTTTTTGATTAGTCCTACAGAGCATACATAGCTCTTGTTAGTGGGTGTCCACTAACAAGAGCTTGAATGCACTAAAAAAAGTGTTAAACTATGCCAAAGAATGTAGAAACAAGGCAGCTGAAATGTATTTTGGGTCTCCTGTGCTGCTTTTCAGATTCATGTTTCAGGACCACGAACTCTGAGGAATAAGATGATAATACAGAAATGTGAAAATGTTTCCTCAAACACATTGGCTACTGCAATTGGCTCTGTAATTGGTATTGGTATTGGTATTTTTGGGCACAAGGGCAACTAGGGCCAAAATGTGCCTGTTCCTATAACATGTTTTTATATAAAATTTCATTCCAGTTTTTAATCATAGAAAATCATATATTTGTATCTGCTTAAGAAAAGTAAATAGTTCATTTAAATTCGCATTGTTTCCAATAATATGAGCAAGTGATAGAGGCTCTTTCAGTTGTGAGAGTGAAAGAAAACTATTCCTTCGGAAGTAGTAATACTGCTTACAATCTAAGAGTATATGCTTCACGGTAAGTGGTAAAGCACAATGAGTGCATTGAGGTGGGACATCCTGCTTGGGTAGATATACATGGGTTGGATGCATATGCCCTATGCGTAATCTTGCTAGCACAACCTCTTCTTGTCTGTTTTTCCTTAAGCTAGATTTCCATAGTGCTGGTTCCTCTTTGATTTCGAGCAATTTGTTGTTCGTTTGTGACCTCCAGATTTCAGACCAGTGGATTGTATAGATTTTTTTAATGCGCTTCAAATAATCTATGTATGGTACTTGGTAATGTGATGGTATTGCACTGATTGGTTGTTTGGCTGCCTGATCTGCTCTCTCGTTACCTGTGATACCAGAGTGCCCTGGAATCCAGCAAAATAACACTGTATGATTCTTACTTCATAGGTGGTTTAAGCAGGAAAGAATTTGTTTTATGATGGGATGCGATATTGAAAGATTATTGTCCAATGCAGATACTGCACTCCTGGAATCTGTGTATATTATACTGCTAGTATTGTAGGAAGTGTTTATATTTTCTAGGGCTAATTTTATTGCATATAATTCTGCAGTGTAACTGCTACACTCAACTGGTAGTGATATAGAAAGTGTAAAAGAGGGAAAGACAGCTGCAGCACCAACAGAAGAGTCTGTTTTCGAACCATCTGTATATATTATACAGCGTTGAGCATTATTGAGGGCATGTCCTTTATGGAGCTGTTTAATACTTTCATCTGGCAGGGATTTCTTTCCCCATTGCTGAAAATAGTTATCACAGTGAGGGAGAGTTACAGACCAGGGTGGATCAGGTACATCATTCTCTTGAAGCATATTGTCAAAGTTTATGTCCCAGGCATGTATCAATTCTTTTAATCGAATACCAATGGGTCTATTTTCTGTAACTCTGCTGTTGTAGAACGTGATCCAATCAGGGTTGAGAAGCAATGGTCGAACAGGATGGGCTGGAAGGCTTTGAATTTTGGCTCCATAATTAAGGAGTAGCATTTTCCTTCTAAGGTGAAGTGGAGGTTCGTACGCCTCTACATACAGACTCTGGACAGGGGATGTTCTAAAGGCTCCTAGCGAAGTATGAAGGGCACTATGTTGGATGGTGTTCAGTCTGGTTAGTGCACTTTTCCTAGCAGAGTCATAGACAACAGCTCCATAATCTAATCGTGACCTGATAAGAGCACGATACAGATGTAGCAGAGAGTATCTGTCAGCACCCCATTTCATGGCAGAAATGGACCGAAGAATATTTAATTTCTTTAAACATACAGTTCGGAGATATGTTATGTGAGAAACAAAGTTAAGTTTGGTGTCCAACATTAAACCTAGGAAACGAAGGTTACTGGTGAGTGGTATCAGGTGGTGGCTCTGTAATAAAGCATCTATTATACTCTAGGATCAATGAAGGGTGAGATGTATATTTCCCCTTCATTTTCCTCAATTCATTTTCCAATCAGGGAAACGGTGGACTGAGTAATAGATAATGTAAAACGGATCTACAATTCCTTTTGACTCTGAGAGCAAATGTAGAATGCTTTGGCTCGTGCACATTTAAAAGCTAGCAGACTGGTCATGGTAGAATTTTGTTGGAATATCTCCCAAGCTTTGTTTGGAGCCTTTTTTTGCTGCTGTGCATTCTGAATTCCACCACTGTTTGGGAAAAGGTTGAAACCAAGTAATGTTTTCGGAATGCCAGTTGCAGCTGCTTGGACGATATTTTCTGTAATGTATGTGACTGCATCACTGATAGACTCCTGACTGCCTGCAGTGATTACAAACAAACTCTGCCAGATGTTGAAGGCATTCCAGTCAGCCTGATCAACCTTCCACTATGGTAACCTAAAAGGAAGACAGTCTCCCACCACGTAAGCAGGTTATAACAGGGAAGTGATCACTTCCATATGAGTTATTTCTTCGTTGTCATGCTGATTAATCTTTGCTCAATTTTTTTTCAAGGTTTCCAAAACAAAAAGAAACTGGTGTATAATTTATTATACACCGGTAATATATTAGAATAAATTGAGAAATTTTAAATTATGTTTTGAAGGCTGAACACTGATTAATAAAAACTAGGACTAACAGACTGTTTCTATTTATTTAATAGTGCTTTATTGATAATGTTTAATATTAATATTTGTTTAATAACTTAATATTTTTTTATTACCAAAATTTCTCCATAGTAATCCTGTTTGAATGCAGTTTGACACTTTTGTCCCATATTGCACGTTTTACATAAATCTTTGAAATTAAAATTTCGGTAACCATATTTAAAACTTCTGCAAAAAATTTTTCTTTACATCACCATGAATTCATGCTATCTAGAGCAGCAGTTCTAATAATTGCCTTAAGGACAGAGATGTGAACAATGCATACTCAGTTCAGTGATATCTCCTGTACTTTTAGCATTAGCATTAGTAGAGGCATTTGATGCAAGAAAGCAAGCTTATGCAGCATCAGCCAGAAAAAAAAAAAAAAAAACCACTTCCACTTCACCCCTCTGTTCGTTCAAAATACCTGTCCAGCTGAGCCTTAAACTTATTTAGGCTATCAACCTCCACCACAAGGGATGGAAGTCTGTTCCACCAACCAACCACCCGCTGGCTAAAGGCAAATTTCCGCACGTCTATCCTACATCTGTCTTTCCTCAATTTGAATTTATGCCCTCTCAGGTGATTATTCTGAGCTAGAGGAAGAATCCCTTCCACTGGGAGTGTCTCCTTAGCCAGGTGGGCAGGAGCAGCAGTGCATAACACACGCTTCTTGATTAGACCGGGGTTCGAGCCCGTCACCACCAAATACGGAGGATGCGGAAAGGTCAGGGAATGACCTTTTCACATCCTCCGGAGCAATATGGCCTTAGTTGCTAATGCTCCTAAAAAATTACCAGTGCCGAGAAGGTGTGCATGATATAGACTATAAAATATTTAACCATGGAAACTCGTTGTGAAGGTATTCACAATATGAGATAAACCAAAATGATGCCAATTTAATTAATTTAACTACTTTGGTAGATGGCTACATTAAAATGATGCTTTTGTACTAACCTATATGTCAGTCATCCTACCTCGCAGCATTAGGCCTTTGCCCTTAAATATTTTATAATAATTTCTAATAAATCTGAAGCCAAATAGAACCAGAAACAGATTAACGACATTTAAGATGCAATCATCTAGTCAGCTTCCGGCCCCAAATTCAACACTAGTCAATGCCACAATTTAATAAAAACATAAAATGATCAAGTCTCAAAAACATATCTCCAGCACAAAAAAAAAAAAAAAAAAAAAAAGACAATTCAAGTGGCTAAAATTAATTGTGTGAATTTAGAAAGAAAAAGCAATAATACAGTAAAAGTTCCTTAGAGCACTGCACGAACACCACACCTCATGGAGCACTATGAAGAATGCTTTATAACACATTTAGCATAAAACTTCAAATAGTATCATACTTTGATTTACGACAACTAATAAACTTCACTGGGGTAAACGTCAGGGGTAAAGGAAAGGGTTTTTGCTTCCGTAAAGGGGAGTACAGTGGTCTCAGACAGTTTTTAAGTTCTGTACAGTGGGATCAACTGACGATGTTACAAACAGTAAATTCTAAGTGGGAAGCATTCAAAGAATTAATCGTGGAAGCTACTAGACTTTATATACCGATTAAGAAATATCGTTCAAGGTTTAGGCCTAAATGGTTATCAAATGAACTAATGAGACTCGTGACAGAGAAGAAAAATGCATGGGATGCATATAAATTATCAGGTGACACAGAAGCCTGTGGCAGATATAAGCTAGTCTGTAATCAGGTCACAAAGGAGGTTCGGCAGGCGAAGGCGGATTACGAGAAATCTTTGGCAAAAGATGCTAAGAAAAACAGCAAGGATTTCTTTACTTATATAAACTCTAAAAGGAAGGGGATGAATATGATTGGTCCACTTGACATCAATGGTTCGACTGTTGATGATCCTGCTCAGATAGCAAACAAACTGAATGAGTATTTTGCATCTACATTCACACGTGAGGAATTATTACAATTTGAAAATGGAAGAAGGTTATCAAATTGTAGCAGTGTGCTTAATGATTTTGTAATAACTGAGAGCAAAGTGGAGGAGAAATTGTTGAAGTTAAACACAAGAAAGGCACCTGGGGTGGATGGGATCTATCCAGTTATTTTAAAGGAGGCGGCAAAAAACTAAGCAAACCCTTAGCCATAATTATGAGAGCATCCTTGGACTCAGGGGAGGTTCCCACAGACTGGAGATGTGCAAATGTGTCCCCAATTCACAAAGGTGGATCGAAGGGTGACACGAGTAATTACAGACCAGTTAGTTTAACTTCTGTTCCGGGTAAAATAATGGAGTCACTAATTAAAGATGCATTGCAGGATCATCTAGACAAGACTGCAGCAATAATTCAGACACAGCATGAGTTCGTTAAGGGAAAGTCTTGTCTGACAAATTTGATTGGTTATTATGATGTGGTCACAAAGGAACTGGATGCAAAAAATAATTTTGATATCATATACTTGGATTTCAGGAAAGCTTTTGACACTGTTGCACATGAAAGACTACTGTACAAATTGGAGCAGAATGGTATTAAGGGTAAGTTGCTACAATGGATAAAAGGATGGTTAAGTGGGAGAAGACAGAGGGTGGTAATCAATGGGTGCTGCTCTTCGTGGACTAATGTTATTAGTGGAGTCCCACAGGGTTCGGTGTTGGGTCCACTGTTGTTTTGTGTATTTATCAATGATATTGATGAAGGTATATCAGGCTTAATGTCGAAGTTTGCAGATGACACAAAGGTTGGCAGGGTTGTTAATGACAGTAATGGCAGTGTGCTACTGCAACAGGATCTAGATAATTTGGGCAGATGGGCTAAGAAGTGGCAACTGAAGTTCAACCTTGACAAATGCAAAGTACTGCATATGGGTAGAAGTAACCCCAGAGAAACGTACCAACTGTGTGGTACTACACTTAAGGTGGTAGAAAATGAAAAAGACCTGGGAGTAATTGTGCAGTCAGATATGAAGTTTTCTGAGCAGTGCAGACAGGCTGCTAGGGCGGGTCATGGGGTTTTGTCAATGATATATAGGAATTTTGCTAGCAGGGAAAAGGAGGTGATTGTCCCTCTGTATAAGGCAATGGTCAGGCCACGCCTTGAGTACTGCGTACAGGTCTGGATGCCTCATTTTAGGAAGGATGTAGATTTGCTTGAGCGTGTACAGAGAAGAGCAACACGATTGGTGAGGGGAATGAAGGGATTCTCTTACCAAGAGAGGCTTAAGTTCTGCAAATTGCAGTGGCTGGAGACTAGGCACCTGCGCGGTGATCTGATTGAGGTCTATAAGGCCTTGAATGGGTTGAGCACGCTGAATTCTGATGGGATCCTTCCACTTGTTCAGATTACCAACCTACGGGGACATAAGTTCAAATTAAGAAAGGACAGATGTAGAATAGATGTGCGGAAATTTGCCTTTAGCCAGCGGGTGGTTAATTGCTGGAACAAACTTCCATCTGTCGTTGTGGAAGTTGATAGGTTAAATAAATTTAAGGAGGAACTGGACAGGCATTTGGTGGGAATGGTGTGATTTTTTTTTTTTTTTTTTTTTTTTGGCTGATGCTGCATAAGCTCCTACACTTGCTTTCTTGCATCATGTGCCACTACTACTACTACTACTACTACTGTTACTTGTTCCATCTACTAAAGACATAAACCCCAACAATTTTGGGGGATAATCCAATAACAAGAGGGCAGCCAGTAGCTGCATTCTTGTTTCAGCCACCATTGTTTGGTGCTCACACACCTGGTAAGAAAGCCTCTGATTAGGTCAATTTCCATTGTGCAGTCAGTAAAGTTAGATACGAAAATATGGAGGTGAGGAGCTAACCACAGAATTAATAGAATTATTTAAACAGATTTAAGAAAAGAACAAAAAAAAGTGATTGGCAGAAAAATATAATGCTACCAATATATAAAAAAAGGATACAGCAATTGGCAGAAAATTACAGGGGTGTAAATTTATTAAACACTTCAATGAAACTGTAAACAAAGTTAATATCACAAAATTTCTGCATTCACACATGAGGAATTCTTTAGGAAAGTGGAGGCCAAAAGTTAATCAAACTCTAACAAGAAACTAAGTGATTTTCTAATAAGTGAGAGGTAAGTGGAGGAGAAATTGTTGAAGGCACCTGGGGTGGATCCAATTATAGCAAGAGAGGCAGTGAAGGAAGTAAGCAAACCTTTAACTATAACTATGAGACCATCCTTGGACTGAGGGGAGTTCCCGCAGACTGGAGATGTGCAAATGTACTGCCAATTCACAAAGGGGGGAGGGTCAAAGAGTGACATGAGCAATTAGAGACCTGTTAGTTTAATTTCTGTTCCAGGGAAAATAATAGCGTCACTGGTAAAAGAAGTAATGCAGGCTCATCTACACAAGACTGCAATTATACTCCAGACCCAGCATGGGTTTGTTAAGAGGAGATCTTGTCTGACAATTTGACTGGATACCAATTTATGCTATGATGTGGTCACAAAGGAACTGGATACAATTTTGATATCATACACTTGGATTTTGGGAAAGCTTTTGATACTGCTGCACATAAAAGACACGTACTGTACAAATTGGAGCAGTGTGGCTCAGCATTAGCAGAGGCATACGATGCAAGAAAGCAAGCTTATGCAGCATCAGCCAAAAAAATAAAAATAAAAAAACAATCTCCCATTTCACCCATCCATTCACTCCAAATGCCTGTCTAGCTCAGACTTAAATTTATATTAAGCTATCAACTTCCACAACAACAGATGGAAGTCTGTTCCAGCAATCAACTACCCGGTGACTAAAGGCAAATCTATTCTACAACAATCTTCTCAATTTGAATCTATGAGGTCCCTCAGGTCTATAACCTGAGCGAGGGGAAGAATTCCATCGGCACTGAGCTTACTCAACCCGTTCAAGGCTTATATTAAGGGCAAGTTTCTGCTATTGATAAAGAGATGGTTGAATGGGAGAAGAAGACAGAGAGTAGTAATCAGTTGACACTGCTCTTTGTAAACTAATATTATTAGTGGAGTACCTCGGAGTTTGGTGTTGGGCCCACTGTTGTTTTATATATTATCAATGATATTGATGAAGGCATATCAGCCTTAATTTCGAAGTTTGTAGATGATGCAAAGGTTGGCAGGGTGATTAATGACAGTAATAATAATAGGCTAGTGCAACAGGCTCTAAAAAAAAAGTTAAGGCAGCTGAGAAATGGCAACTGAAATTTAACATTTAACGTTGAAGAAAAGTTAAGGCAGATGGGCTGAGAAATGGCAACTGGAATTAAACATTGACAAATACAAAGTACTGCATATGGGAAGCAGTAACCCCAAAGTAATGTACCAGCTATGTGGTACTATGCTTCGGGTAGTGAAAAATGCAAAAAGATGTGGGATTAATTGTGCAGTCAGGCTGCCAGAACAGCTCATGGGGTTTTGTCAATGATATACAGGAATTTTGCTAGCAGGGATAAGGAGGTGATTATCCCTTTGTATAAGGCAATGGTCAGGACACATCTTCAGTACTGCATACAGATCTGGGGACCTCGTTTTAGGAAGGATGTAGAACTGCTAGAATGAGTAAAGAATGGCCACAATCTTGGTGAGGGGGAACAAAGGGGGTGCTCTCACTAAGAAAGGCTTCAGTTTTGCAAATTGCAACATCTGGAGACTTGCCACCTGTGAGATAATCTGATTGCGGTGTTTAAAGTTTTGAATGGTGTGAGCAAGCACAATGTTGATGGGATTCTTCCTCTTGCTCAGATTATGTACAAGGGGGCATAAATTCAAGTGAGGGAGGGCAGTTGCAGAATAGATTGGAAGTTTGTCTTTAGCAAGCAAGTGGTTGAGTGCTGGAACAAACTTCCATCTGTTGTGGAAGCTGATGACTTAAATAAATTCAAGGAAGAACTACATATGGTTAGAAAAAAGTATGGGGAAAGCATATAAATAGGATAGATAATGCCAGGTGGGCAAAAATATTATAAAGAACTAGAGATCTATTGGCAAACAAAGTAGAGGAAAGCCAAGGAGAAAATGGGAGGATCATCTATCCCAGGAGTGGCCAACAAGTCGATCGTGATCAATCAGTCGCTCATGACGTATTTTAAATTTATACGAAAAATGGATTAGTCAAAATCTAAATGTTATTATTGTTATGTGCCCTACTGCATACACTTATTACTAATCCCTTGAACCACGTGACTACTCTTGTTGCTGCACAGCTGCTAGGTTTGTCTAGTGAAAATTCATGCAGTTATGCTGTGGAGAGCATTGTGTATGTGTTTTAAAAAAAATAAATAAATAAGTTTTCTGTTTATACTCCGGCAAGACAACCAAGTCAGTGGAGTTTACAATAAATTGTCAATACAAATATTTATCGTATTTAGTAGTCATGGGCTTGAACCCCAGTCCACTCAAGGAACGCATGCTATGCACTCTCACTCCTGACAACTGGGCTACATCAGGCCTGATTTCTTATTTAGCTTACTTAATATTAATAACTGGGCAGTACTGATACATTAATTTAATACCCATTGATTTAAAATGAATACTACAAAAAAGAGTAAAACGCATAATTTTCATCAAGAGTAGGAACTAGAATACGTTTTTGTAATGATAAAAGAAAAATGTTGTTGTTTGATTTGAAATGCTTCCGTGGCTATAACCAAAAGAGGAAATTTAGAGAGGCAGTTCAACGCAACTCCATGATAAATACAAATTGGATTTTCCGCCTAATAGACCTTAGAAAAAATAAATTAAAAGAACTTAAATTCAGATTATTCGCACAACAAAATTTCTTCATGACACCTAATTTACAATCTAAAGCAGTAACTGTAGCATCTTTTAAAGAGAGTCATCTACTTGCAAAAAAATGCCAACCATTTTCTGATGGTCAATTCATCAAAGACACATTTTTGGAAATAACAGATTCTCTTTTTGAAAATTTTAAGAACAAAAATGAAATTAAAAGTCCTCTTCAAGATCATCTGCAATTATCTCGAAATACTGTGATGCGACACATCCAAAAAATGAGTAAAAATGTGAGCGAACAAATTACATGCTCATAGTGCTAATTGTGTGTCCTTTTCTTGACAACTGGATGAATCTACAGACATCAGTGATACAGCTCAATTGCTCGTTTTTATTCTTATGGTTTTCGATGATTCTGCCACTAGAGAAGAACAGTGGGTATGGTTTCGTTAAAAGAAAGAACTAGAGGTCTTGATATATTTAACGCATTCAAAACGTTTAATTAAAAAATTAAATTACAGTACCACTATTTAAGCTCGTTCAATAACAACAGATGGAGCTAAAGCAATGACAGGGCATTTTAACAGATTCATCGCATCGTGCCAAAAGGATGATGAATTCCCAGATTTTTTGAGTTCCCACTGTTTCATCCACCAACAAGTGTTAGCCAGCAAAAGATTAAATACTAAAAGTATTATGGACATAGTTTTCAAAATCGTGAATTCCATCAGAGGACAATCTCTTCAAAGGAGACTTTTTTCAAAATGCAACTTGATGAAAATGAACCAGATCTGATATTACACAGATATGTGAGGTGGCTGAGTCGGAGTCAGTTTCTACAGAGATTTCAAAATTTGCTGAATGAAATTAAAAAATTTGTTGATCAAAGGAGAGATGATTATCAGCAGCTACAAGGTACAGAGTGGATATGTGATCTGACTTTTTTGGCAGATTTTACCAGTAAATTGAGTGATCTGAATTTGGAATTATAAGGGAAAAATAAAAATGTGAGTGACATGATTTGTAGTATTTCTGCATATAAATATCAATTTTTGGCAATGGCTAAGAATCTCAATTGGGAGGAAGAGACATAACACAAAAACTGGCAAGACGCTTCACAAAATGCATTAGAAAAGGTGTGATGCCTAAGGAGTGGAATAATGCAATCATAGTTTTTCTGCATAAGAAAGGAGATAAATTAGAAACTGGAAATTATAGACCAATTAGATTGTTATCCCACATCTACAAGTTGTTCACAAGGGTCATTACTAACAGATTAGAAAGAATACTTGATGAGAATCAACCGAAAGAGCAAGCTGGCTTTAGGACAGGATTCTCAACTATGGATCACCTTCACGTAATGTCACAGCTAATGGAGAAAGCAAATGAATATAAAACACCATTATGTCTGGCATTTGTGGATTATGAAAAGGCATTTGACTCCATACAGCATAATGCAATGTTTCGGGCACTGGAAAGACAAGGCATAGATACCCTATATATTACGAATTTGAAGAAAATATATGAGAATATATTTTCATATATAAGATAATATATATTCTCATATATAAGACTAGACAAAGACAGTAGGAAATTTAAAATTGAGAAAGGAGTTCGACAAGGAGACACAATATCTCCGAAGTTGTTTACTGCTGCCCTTGAGAAAGCTTTCAGAAGATTAGACTGGTCACAGAAAGGAATCAATGTGAATGGAGAGTACCTAAACCATTTACAATTTGCATATGACATTGTGGTCATAAGCCAAGATCCCAAAGAATCAGAGGAAAATCTGAATCAGTTAGGCAGAGATAGTAAGGATTTTGGACTAAAGATGAATATGGTTAAAACAAAAGTAATGATGAACAAGTATACCACAGAAAGAGATATAATGATTGAAGGAGCAGTAATTTAAAAAGTGGAGTCATATGCTGTAATAATGATAAATGGCTTGAAGTCATGAGAAGAGAAAATTTTGGATGGATAGCATTCAGGAAATACAGCAGGCCCCCATTATAACGCGGTTCGCTTTACACTGTTCTTATATTATAACCCGTATCTGACTATAACGCTGTCACAGATCACTATAACGCTCTTTTACAGATTGCACTTTTGGCATATTTAACAAATATCATTTAATTTGATGGAGTCGATAGCTTGAAAATGAATAGCAAAACAGCATTAAAACGTTTCCCATGCCGACTTGAGAAATTTTCCCACGCTCAGCGAAATTTTTCTTGCATGCTAATTTAATTGCAGTACAGTGACTTTTTACGTAGTTCCAAGATCAACATTAATAAATTATCAAGTATATTGCTTGCAATATTTGCGTTATATGCATTTATCTGAAATCTAGTCATCACTCAGTAAAGTATTAGACATCGCGCATAACGGACAGTTTACTTGAACATTGTATCATAATTAATGCATTTTCAAAGAGTTAATAATGGCCGATAGGAATGAAAAAGCAACAACGTCTGGGCGCAGTACGAAGACTATAAATGTAAAAAAAGACTGAATTTGAAAATTAAATTAGACGTTTTGAAGAGAATCAATTCTGGTCAACGACAAGTGGCTGTATGCCATAATTTAGGACTTGCTAGTTTAACTGTAAGAACAATAAAAAAATAAAATAAAGAATTAATCTTAGTAGAAGGAAAGATAGCTATTCCACAGAAAGCAACTAGGGCTAGCCGACTATTAGGATTGAAATGGAAAGGCTAACTAATTTTATTGAAGATAATATCCAATGCAGAATTCAGTTAAGTTAAATATTATTAAAAAAAAGAGAGAGAGAGAGAGAGAGATTAGCCCATATGATTATCTGAAGAAAACTCACATTAAAAAAAAAAAAAAAAAAAAAAATGTGGAACCATTTAAAACTGGTAAGGGCTGATTGAATAGATTTAAAATCCAGGGAGAAGCCGCAAGTGCAGAAGGAGCCAAAACTTTCAAAAGAGAACTTGTTAAAATTATTGAAGAGGGATATTATGTGTTATACTTCTCAACAAGTTTTTAACATATGTTGAAGCAGGACTTTTGTGGAAACAAATGCCTAAAAGAAGTTTTATATTGAAAGAAGAAAAAACATGCCGGGTTTCAAAGTGGCGAAGGATCAGTTGACTTTATTGTAGGGTGGTAACGCTGTGGGGGATTTAAAATTAATACCCCTTTTAGTTTATTTGGAAGAGGGCCAAAGTTCAACCCAAAAAGTGACACATTTTTCATGATTAAATTCATCAATTAAATTAAATCAATTAAAATCAATTTAGATCAATTAAATTCATGATTTGATTTTAATTGGAATTTTAAGTTTAATTTTGATACGTAAGTAGTTACCATATAATTATATACGTATGTAATGCAGAATATTTCATATGTAGAAATATTTGAATATTAAATATTTTGACTTATATTTGTGCATCTTTCACTACTGTTTATTATTGATTAGGAAATATCCCATGGCACCGACCGCAACTCACAAATACATATGTTACCATATGGGAATGTGGCGCTTGCTTAACGCAGTTTCACTTAGTGCTCTGTTTTTCCGTAACGAATTATCAGCGTTAAGCGGGGGTCACCTGTATAGTCACATACTGAGGAGCAATATCCCAATTTCTCTGAAACGTAAAAGGCACCTCCGTAGCCAGGTGGGCAGGAGCAGCAGTGCGTAGCACACGCTTCTTGATTAGGCCGGGGTTCAAGCCCGTGACCACCAAATACGGAGGATGCGGAAAGGTCAGGAAATGACCACCACATATCCCCGGAGCAATATGGCCTTAGTTCCTAATGCTCCTAAAAACTAAATAAACAAACAAACAAACAAACTGAAACGTAAAATAATGAACCAATTATTTGGTTCATTATTTTATGTTAAATATACTCCCCACCATGACTTATGAAAGTGAAACTTGGGCACTCACCAAAAGAATGGAAGAGAAGCTGAGAACTGCACAGCAAAGAATGGAACGAATTATATTGGGAATCAGACTGTTAAATAAGAAGAGAAACACATGGATTAGGCAGCAAAATCAAGTAAAGGACATTCTTATCAAAACTAAAGAACTACAATGGTCGTGGACAGGACACATAGCTCAAAGACATGATGACAGATGGACTAAGAAAATAACAGAATGGTACCCAATAGGAGCTAAGAGAAAACCTGGAAGACAACAGAGATGGACAGATGAAATTCATGAGTTTGTGGGTAGTAAATGGATGGCCATTGCACAAAACAGAAGGAACTGGAAAGTTGCTGGAGAGGCCTTCATCCTGCAGTGGATTGAAAATGGCTGATGATGATGAAGAATCTCAAATTAAAAAAAATTCGATCATTTTGCAAATATGCAAGATCATTTGCAAAAATATCCTGTTTTTGGATTTAATAGTGAGAAATATGTTTCTGAAATTGAGAAAGTTGTGGATGATATTGAAACCATATTCAGTGATTTAAGACAATTGAAGACATTGTTTAATATATTTCTTATCCATTTAATGTCCATTTAATGTAAATTGCAGAGAAAAAAAAAAAAAAAAAAAAAAAAATCGCTGAGATTTTTCACATGGAGAAAATATTACTTGAAAATGAAATTATTACATTTCAAAACAATATCTTTCTAAAAGCCAGATCATCATAAAAAGACTTTTAGAAAAATGTTTGCCAAATAAAGTACCCAAATGTAAAAAAATACAGTGAATTTTTAAATTCCTGTTTTCCACACATCTATGTGAATCGGCCTTTTCGTATTTGAAACTAACAAAGACGAAGAATTGCTCTACTCTTACGGGCCTTGCATACAGAAGATTCTTTATGGTTGGCCCTATCACAGTATATCCCTGATTTTGAAAGCTTGGCAGATGACACAAAGACACAAAACAAACATCACATAAATTTAAAATATGTATGAATTTAAAATAAGAATTCTGAATTGTATTTAATTTTAAAATTTATAAACAACATTTTTCAATATGTGTTGATTAACTTTTTTAACCATGTGCAATGAAATTCTTGAGATGGTAGATCGCGGCACATTTTGAAGAAAAAAAGTAGATTGCATCACAAATTAAGTTGGCCACCCCTGATCTATCCTAACCCAACAAGCAGCATGCTTAATTGGAAAAAATGAAATATGGAGGAGAGGAGAAGAGCTAATCACAGAACTAACATTGTAGTTATTAATAATTAATAACTACAATAACAAAGAAAAGCTTAAGTTCTGCAAGTTGCAACATCTGGAGACTAAGACAGACTAAGTCCTGCGAGGTGATCTGATTGAGGTGGTTTGAGCAAGCTCAATGCTGACAGGATACTTCCGCTTGCTCAGATTAAGAACCTGAGGGTACATAGATTCAAATTGAGAAAAGACAGTTGTAGAATAGCTGTGTGGAAGTTTGTCTTTAGCCAGCGGGTAGTTGATTGCTGGAACACACTTCCATCTGTTGTTGTGGAAGTTGATAGCTTAAATAAATTTAAGACTGAACTAGACAAACATTTGGAGTGACCGGATGGGTAAAACGGGAATGGTTTTTTTTTTTTTTTTTTTTTTTTGGATGATGCTGTATAAGTTTGCTTTCTTGCATCACATGCCTCAACTAATGCTAATGCTAATATTAACTAATTAATTATCATAGTTATTTTAAAATATGAATTTGGACAATTAATTAAAATGAAACTACAAATTTGAATAATTAATAAAAATCTAGTCCTCCGAGATGGTACAGTAGTCTCATGACTTGTTTGGATGACAGGATCATCTCTAAAGGTCTCTTCAATTGGAACTGTAGTTAGCCGACCTCAGGCAGAGGAGTAGGGTTCCCCCCATGAGTTGTTCTAGGTTTTTCAGCTGGCACAACATGCAAATCAGCTCATGAAAGTTCACACTTGCAACAGAATACACAGAGGAGTATCACTTATAAGTCTTAATCTGCTGTACACCAATGGAAACAGTGAAAGGAGTGAACGTGGAGTTGGGTTTCTGATCCATAAAGATTTTAAAAACAACATTTTGGAATTCAAAAGTACATCACCAAGAGTGTCAAGACTAATACTCAAGATTTCTAAGAGATACAAGCTAAAGATTATAATGATTTATGCACCAACATCGAGCCATGATGATGAAGAGGTTGAAGAAATGTATACCGAAATTGAGAGTCTTCTAGATGAACAGAAAACCCACTACACTATTATTATAGGAGACTTCAATGCTAAGATTGGAAAAAGACAAAACAGCACAGAAAGGGGACCTATAGGAAATTTTGGAATTGGAGAAAGAAATGAAAGAGGTGAAAGACTTGTGGAATTTGCATAATCTCAAGGACTGTCAGTAATGAACACTTTTTTCAAGAAAAGAAGTGAACAGAAAGTGGACATGGAAGAGTCCAAATGGATTGTTGTTGTTGTTGGGTTTTTTTGGCGCAAGAGCTACTTTGGCCATATTGCACCTGTTCTTGTCGAGAGACACAGTAAGGATTAATAAAAGGGTTTATAGGAGCATAAATATATTAATCTGTTTTAGATAGTGGAAAAACTCAGATAAATTGGAGTTGTCTCCAATCATATGTCTAATTTGAAGAGGTTCATTTAAATTTGATGGGGATCGGAATGATGTGTTTCTGGCATACTGATAGTGAGTGCACTCTATAAGAATATGTTTTATGGTTAGTGTTGAATTACAGTGGAAGCACAGTGGTGGATTATTTCCTCGCAATAAATAGTGATGTGTAAGATGGGTATGAGCTATACGTGCTCTGGCAAGCACAACCTCTTCATGTCTGTTTGAATGGAAACTAGATTTCCATAGCTGTGGATTCTGTTTTATATTTCGTAACTTGTTATTTACCTGATTATGCCAAATTTCTCGCCATTTTTCATTGCAAATTCGGCGTATGATTGATTTGTAGTCTGTGTAAGGAATCCGGATGTGGTTATTATCAGTGGAGTTTCTTGCTGCTTTATCTGCACTCTCATTTCCTGGTATTCCAGTGTGCCCTGGAATCCAACAGAATGTGACAGTCGGCCTATTGTTATGAAATTCAGATATTTGAGTTCTTATTTGATTTATTAGTGGATGTGGAGGGCGAGAATTGCCTTGAAGGGCTGTCACTGCACTCAAGGAGTCTGTATAGATAATAGTTTTCGGAGTGAAAACATGAGCAAGTAAGGTCAAACCCATCTTAATGGCATAGAGTTCTGCAGTGAAAACGCTGCATTCTTGTGGTAATGAAACAGACACTGTTGTTGTTGGTAGCACCACAGCAGCTCCCACAGCTGTGTCATTTTTAGAGCCATCAGTATAAATTTGCAAAGTGTCTGCATTTGCCAAAGAGTGAGCTGCATGTAGTTTCTGAATGGTTGGATTGTTCAGGGAGTGTTTCCCCCAACGTCGGAAATAGTCATCACATGAAGGTATACACACTTTCCATGGAGACTGTACAATTTCTCTGCCTTAATGTAAATTGGTCAACTGCATATTCCACTGCTGAATCAGTTCTCGTAGACGGATTGCTGTAGGTTGGTTTTCAAGAGGCTTATTTCTGAAAAGGTTTACCCATTGTGGATCATAGAGGTATGACCAGATAGGATGAGATGGAAGGCTATATATTTTAACTGCATAATTGAGGAGCAGCATCTTTCTCCGAAGGTGGAGTGGAGGTTCATTGGCCTCTATATATAAGCTTTGCACCGGCGAAGTCCTGAACGCCCCAAGAGCAATCCTGAGCGCACTATGTTGTATTGTGTTGAGACAGGCTAACAGAGTCTTTCGGGCAGAGTCATAAACAGGAGCACCATAATCTAATCGAGATCTGATTAAGGCCCGGTATAGGTGGAGTAGAGTATAGCGATCAGCTCCCCATGTCATAGATGAAATGACTTTAAGTATATTCAGCTTTTTCATACAGACAGTTCGCGTTTGTAGTATGTGTTTCTGGAATGTCAGTTTAGTGTCAAGAGTTATGCCCAAGAATTGGATATTGCTGGTAATTGGTATCGGTTGTTTTTCCAGTGATAATTCAGGTTCTGGATGTAGTTGGCGTTTTTTACAAAAGTGAATGGCTGCAGTTTTGGTTGCTGATAGACGGTAATCATTACGTGAAGTCCATGACACTATTTTGTTTATTGCAAGCTGCAAATGTCGTTCAATGGAACGCATATTCTGTGAATAGCAAGATATCGCAAGATCATCAGCATAAAGATAGATTTCTACGTTACTCAAGATGTTCTGCGCTAAATTGTTTATCCTAAGAGCAAAGAGGGTAGCGCTGAGTACCGATCCCTGTGGTACACCTTCTCTTTGGATAAGAGCTTGCGAAACAGCATTACGATAACTCACTTGAAAAGTTCTAGTTTTAAGGTAACTCTCTATGATCATTGGGAGTCAACCTCTGAGTCATATAGCATATAGGTCTTGCAGAATACCATAGCGCGAGGTGGTGTCAAAGGCTTTTTCAATATCCAGGCACACCATGACAAGATGTTCTTTCCGAATAAAGGCGTTCCGTATGTTAAACTCAGCTTTCACCATAAGGTCTAATGTGGATCGGTTTTTGCGAAAGCCGTATTGATTACTACTGATGACTGAGTGGGATTCTATGTACCATACAAGTCTATCGTGTACCATCTTTTCCAATGTCTTGCCCAAGCAGCTGGTAAGGGATATCGGTCTATAGTTGCATGGATTCGTCTGATCTTTCCCAGGTTTGGGAAAAGCTAGCACTATTGAATGACACCATGAGCGAGGATAATAGCTTTCGGAGAAGACCCGATTCAGAAAAAGCAATAGGGAATTTAGAACCTTTTTGTCTAGGTGTTGTAACATGACGTAATAAAGACCATCAGGTCCTGATGCCCCATTTCTTGATTTGTTTAGAGCAACCTGCAGCTCCAACATTGTAAAGGGTTGATTATATGGGAGCGCTATTCTTGTACTGAAATTTAATTTGCTTTGCTCAGTCCTTCTTTTAAGTTGCTGAAAAGATGGTTCATATGCAGCTGTATCTGAGATATTGGCAAAGTTTTCTGCTAGAGCATTAGCTATTTCAACTGGAGATGATAAATCTTGTCCATTCCAGCTCAATATTGGAGAGGATGCTGGGAGAAGTCTACCATTTAGTTTTTTTATTTTATTCCAGATTATTCTGCTGTTTGTGTTCTTCGTTATAGTAGAGGCAAACTGGATCCAAGAATCTTTTTTTGTCTTTTTCCTTACGAATCGCGCTTTTGCTTTCAGTTTTTTGAAATTTATAAGGTTCTCAGTAGTTGGGTGTTTACGAAACAGGTTCCATGCCCTGTTTTTCTCTTTTTTTGCAGGTTGGCATGCTTCACTCCACCAAATATTGGCATGTTTAAACGAACCAGTACGCATTTTTGGTATGGCCTTGGTCGCGGCATTCAGAATCTGAGATGTGATGTGTGGCATCATCAATGGATTGGAAATTGATAATTTCATCATTGAATGAGATACTGAGAGCAAATAACTTCCAATCAGCCTTGGAAAATTTCCATTTTAAGCGGGAATTATTTACCTGAGGGATTCTAGTTATTTGGAATTCGCAAATTATTGGAAAATGGTCACTGTTTAGCGGATTGTCCAGAATTGTCCAGGGGATGAGTGGATACAATGTTGGAGAGCAAATTGTCAAGTCTATAGCTGTAGTTGTTCTAGTAGAGAAATGGATGTAAGTATCAGCACCAGTATTCAACAGTGTTAGATTGTGTTTGTCAAGCAGCGACTCCAGAACTTTACCTCGTCTGTCTGTATGTGGGGAGCCCCAGATCGGGTGGTGTGCATTAAAATCTCCAAATAAACAAAATGGAGGAGGGATCTGTAGTAGAAGTACTTCTAGGTCATTATAAGTATATTCTTTGTTTGGTGATAGGTAGATTGAAACTACTGTTAACATGATTCCTAAGGAGAGACACACTGCTACTGCTTCTAAGGAAGTTTGCAGTGGAATGTGTTTAGTAGGGACTCTTGAGTTTACTAGAATGGCCACACCTCCACGCACGGTGGTATTATTATTTCTATTATGCTGATATATAGTATAGTTCTTGATTTTTGGAACTACATGCGGAGGTAAATTGGTTTCTTGCAAACATATGCTTACCGGACTATACTGTTGGATTAGGTCATGGATATCACAATATTACTACGTAGACCTCTACAGTTCCACTGTATGATGTGATCCATTATTTGATTTTGGCGGTTGTGTTTGATTCAGTCTGTTTTTTAGGTCCAGTCTGTTTTTGTCTCTCAAATTTTATTCTTTCTTTTTTCGAAAAGATAGGATGCACTGTGTCCATGTCATCATCTGCGTACAGATCTAAGATTGGCTCATCAGGGCTGATACTAATGAAAAGCCCTGATTGGCTCATCAGGGCTTTTCATTAGTATCCATATTTGTTGCATTTTGCTGACTTTTCTGCCTTGGGACTGCTGTTTTAGTTTTTATAGTTTCTGAGGAAGACTGCAAAGCAGGTGGCAGTACTGTAATTGGTGTGTTATTGGCACTATCATTCACATGCTGTTCCATAGTAGATTGCTGTGATTTTGAGAGTATTTCTCTAGCCCAGTCTGCAATAGACATGGATGGGGGAACTGACACGTCAGTTTGAGTGGCTGCTGACTGATATTTCTTTGTTGCTGCTGCGTAGGTGTGTTTAGTTGTAGTAAGCATAATCTGCTTCTTTGCTTCTTGGTAAGTGACTTTCCGCTCTACTTTATATTGTTGGATCTTTTTTCCTGTTTTCCACAGTTCACAGGACTTTGGGTAGGCAGGGTATTGGCCTTGACAGTTTGAACAATGTGGTGTTTCCGCATCACATTCCATTTGTGCGTGGGATTTTGAACCACAGTTTGGACACACAGCATCCCCTTGACAGACGGTCTGAGAGTGTCCAAACTTTTGGCACTTATAACATCTGATGGGATTAGGAATGTAGGGTCTTATACGGCAATTGAGATAGCTGGCTTTAACCCCAGATGGTAAATTTGGTGTGCCAAACGAAAGGATGATGTTTCGCATTGGAACCAGCTGGCCATCTTTTTTGATCATGATGCGCTTAGCATGTGTGACTTTTTGTTCTTTTAATTCTTGGACTAATTCGTCTTCTGTGACATTAATCAAATCCCACTCAGTGATGATCCCTTTGGAGGCATTTAGTGTCGCATGTGGGGTAACTTGCATGGGAATACCACCAAAGGCTGAGAGGTTCAGCAGAGTCTCTGATTGCTGACAGCTCACACTTTCAATTAGTAAATCACCCGATCTAAGTCTTTTCACCATTTTAGGTGAACCTGCTGTATTTTCCAAACATTTCTGTATCAGAAACGGAGAGAGTGTACTCATGCATTTGTTTGACAAGGAGTGGAAGATAAGGAAAGATGGAGATTCCTTTTGCTCTGTGTCAGTCCTCAGTCTTTTTGACTGTGATGTGTCATGGTCATTATCATTTGATTTAGGACATGAGCGCCGAGGCTCAATTGGAGGGAAATTGTCAAATTCCATGTTTGCTCCTTTTCACCCCGGGAGAGTGGCTTTCTTGTCCCAGGTTACCGGCCCCGCCACGTGGAGGCAGGAGCGGTGCCACCAGTGACCAAGCAGTTGTAAAGTTTAGTAGCTTGTTAGTAATTAATATATATATACTCTGAAAAAAGAAAGGTAGTTTTCCTTTCTTGGTTCTTACTTTAACGCTTGAAGCACAGAACCACTTTAGCTAAACAAAAGAGAAAACGACACTAGAAATAAAATTAAACTTTGTCGCTTAGAAATAGCACACTAATATCTCAGAGGAAATTGCTTGGCACTCGGGGCCCCAAATGGATTAACTACTAATGAAATCGACTTCATCCTCACTAACAGAAGATATATTGTGAATGATGTTACCAACCTGAATAAGGTAAATGTTGAAAGTGATCACAGAATGGTAAGATGTACACTTGATATAGATGTAGGAAAGGAAAGTAAAAAATGACTCGAGTAAATAATATGAAGGTCTTTGAGATAACAGAAGAGAAGAAAAAGCAGTATGTACTGGAACTTAAGAACAAGTATGAGCTTCTGCAGACTGCTGAGGACCAAGATATCAACGAGGAATATTACAACTTTTTGAAAGTGATAAAGCCCAAGAAACCTATAGGAAAAAAGAAATCCAAAGAAGAAAAAATTAGTCAAGAAACACTTGTCATGATGAACCAAAGACGACAAATGAAAAGCAAGAAAAACACTGACAGGGAGAAAATTGAGTATACTGAGTTATGCAAAGCCATTAGAAAGAGACTCAGAGAGGACATAAGAAGATTTAACACAAGAAAAGTAGAACAAGCATTAAGGGAAAACAAAGGATTTAAATCAGCAGCCATGAGCAGTAATACAGAAAGACAAATGATACTGAAACTGAAGAATAGTGATGGTGTACTTATAAACAGCAGAGAAGGCATAATTCAAATAGCAGAAGACTACTATAGAGAATTATACAAGGAGCAGGGGAATGATGCCAGAAGTGGGGAAGATGGATTGCAAAGTAGCAACACATACAACATACCCAATATTCTTCCTGATGAGGTAGAACATGCATTGAAGAAAATGAAGAATCAGAAAGCCCCGGGGGAAGATGAAGTTACTGTAGAGTTGTTAAAATTGGGAGGAAGAGACATAACACAAAAACTGGCAAGGCTCTTCACAAAGTGCATTAGAAAAGATGTGATGCCTAAGCAGTGGAATAATGCAATCATAGTTTTGATGCATAAGAAAGGAGATAAATCAGAAATTGGAAATTATAGACCAATTAGCTTGTTATCCCACATCTACAAGTTGTTCACAAGGGTCATTACTAACAGATTAGAAAGAATACTTGATGAGAATCAACCGAAAGAGCAAGCTGGCTTTAGGACAGGATTCTCAACTATGCATTAGCATTAGCATTAGTAGAGGCATATGATGCAAGAAAGCAAGCTTATTCAGCATCAGCAATAAAAAAAAAAAAAAAACCCTCTCCCATTTCACCCCTCCGTTCGTTCGAAATACCTGTCCAGTTGAGCTTTAAATTTGTTTAGGCTATCAACTTCAACAACAAGTGATGGAAGTCGGTTCCACCAACCAACCACCCGCTGGCCAAAGGCAAATTTCCGCACATCTATCCGACATCCGTCCTTCCTCAATTTGAATTTATGCCCTCTGAGGTGATTATTCTGAGAAAGATGAAGAAACCCATTGGCATTGAGCATGCTCAAACCATTCAAAGCCTTATACACCTCTATCAGATCACCTCGCCGGTGCCTAGTCTCCAGACTCTGTAATTTGCAAAACTTAAGCCTTTCTTCGTAGGAGCAACCCTTTGTTCCATTTACTAATCTTGTTGCCCTTCTCTGTACCCGTTCCAGCAGCTCTACATCCTTCTTGAAATGAGGCCTCCAGACCTGTATACAGTACTCAAGATGTGGCCTAACCATTGCCTTATACAAGGGAATAATCACCTCCTTATCCCTGCTAGAAAAATTCCTGTATATCATTGACAAGACACCATGAGCTACTCTTGCAGCTCGTCTGCACTGCTCAGAGAACTTCATATCTCCCTGCACAATTACCCCCAGGTCCTTTTCATTCTCCACCACTGTCAGTGTAGTACCGCAGAGTTGATACATTGCTCTGGGGTTACTGTTACCCATATGTAGTACTTTACATTTGTCAATGTTAAACTTCATTTGCCACCTCTCAGCCCATCTGTTCAACCTTTCCAGATCCTGTTGCAGCAGCATAGCGTCAGTAGTGTCCTTAACGACCCTGCCAACCTTTGTATCATCTGCAAACTTAGACATTAAACTTGATATCCCATCATCAATATCATTCATAAACACCGAAAACAACAATGGACCCAACACTGAACCTTGAGGAACTCCACTAATAACATTAGTCCACGTTGAGCAGTGTCCATTGATTACCACTCTCTGTCTTCTGCCACTCAACCATCCCCTTATCCATAGCAGCAATTTGCCTCCAATGCCACACTGCTCCAATTTGTGCAGCAGTCTTCCATGTGCAACAGTATCAAAAGCCTTTCTAAGATCCAAATATATAATATCAAAGTTATTCCCTGCATCCAGTTCTTTTGTGACTACATCATAGTATCCAATCAAATTGGTCAGGCAAGACCTGCCCTTAACAAAACCATGCTGCGTCTGAGCTATAACTGAATTCTTGTCTAGATGATCCTGCAGTGCTTCTTTAACCAGTGCCTCCATTAATTTACCTGGAACAGAAGTTAAACTAACAGGTCTATAATTACTTGTGTCAGCCTTTGATCCTCCTTTGTGAATTGGGGTTGCATTTGCACATCTCCAGTCTATGGGTACCTCCCCTGAGTCCAAAGAAGCTCTCATAATTATGGCTAGGGGTTTGCATACTTCCTTTGCTGCCTCCTTTAATATAACTGGATAGATCCCATCCACCCCAGGTGCCTTTTTTATGTTTATCCTCAACAATCTCTCCTCCACTTTCCTCTCAGTTATTACAAAATCATCCAGCTCACTGCCAATGTTTACTTTACCTACATCATTCTCCTTCCTGAATAACTCCTCATGCGTGAATGTAGATGCAAAATACTCGTTTAGATTGTTAGCCACCTGAGCAGGATCCTCAACTGTTGAACCATCAATATCCAGTTGACCAATCTGATTCATCCCTTTCCTTCTCGAGTTCAAGTATGTAAAGAACTCCTTTCTGTTTTTCTTTGCATCCTTTGCCAAGGATTTTTCGTAGTCTGCCTTTGCCTGCCTAATCTCCTTTGTGACTTGGTTACAGACCAACTTATATCTATCATAGGCTTCCATGTCATCCATTAATTTGTATGTATCCCATGCATTTTTCTTCTCTGCCACATGTCTCATTAGTCCATCTGACAACCATTTAGGCCTAAACCTTGAACAATATTTCTTAGTTGGTATGTAAAGCCTGGTAGCCACCAAGATTAGTTCCTTGAATGCTTCCCATTTTGAGTTTGCTGTTGGTAACATCATCAGTTGGTCCCACTGTATAGAATTTAAATACTGTCTCAGACCATCATAGTCGCCTTTACGAAAACAAAAACCCTTCCCTTTACCTCTGATGGTAGTTACCTCCTTGAGTAAATCCCACTTCAACACACTGTGATCACTGCCACCTAGTGGTTCATTTATCTGCAGGTTCTTAATGCATGAAGAATCACTACTGATAATCAGATCAAGAGTATTGCTCCCTCTTGTTGCCTCACGAACATGCTGATGTAGAAAACAATCATCCAATAAATCCACAAAAAAAATGAAAGCAAGTGACCAACCCACAAATTCCAGTCAATATCTGGGAAATTAAAATCCCCCATTATAAGACTCTCTGATTTACTGGCCCACTCTATTTCTCTGTACAATAGATTATTATACTCATCAGAGTCATTAGGCCTATAGCACACTCCTACTCTCAATTTTGATTTCCCTATGCTTATGTCACACCAAACTGACTCGACACTGCCCTGTCCATCGATGTCAACTGGCTTCACTTCCTTTGACTTTATGTGTTTCTTAATTAATAGCATAACCCCTCCTCCCCTCCTGTCCTGTCTATCCTTTCTATATACATTGTATTCCCCAAATTCCAGTTCCGCATTACTTATATCTGTGTGACACCACGTCTCTGATATCCCAACAATATCTGCCTTTGATGTTTTGAGCAATACCTCAAATTCATCAAATTTATTTACCAAACTCCTAGCATTAGTGTACACGCAGGTATACATGCACCTGTTTCTATTCTTAGCTACCCTAACACAACCCATGTGTTTACTTGTAACGCAATGACTACCAGCAGTCTCTGAAATATCCTGCATCTTGTTTTTCAGACTTCTGCTCATTTGAATAGAAGCAGTGCAAGAATCACTTCCACCTCTGCCAGTGGCTACTGTTAATCTATTAGTCCTTGTATCCCCCCCAACTAGCAGTTTTCCGACCCACCTAACACTGCCTCGACAGCATCAGCAAAAATTCTTGCACCCTTTCTATTTAAGTGTATCCCATCCCTGTAGAAGCAATCTCTCCTGTTAACAAGTACAGTCCAGGCTGAAAAAAATTCTACCCCTTGAGCCTTGCACAATCCCTCCAGGGCCGAATTGATCGACAAGGCTCTCATCATATACTCCCTCCTATCGTGTCTGGGCAGAATTGCAGACACTTTCAAGTTCAACCCTAATTCACGGCTTTTTTTCAACAGTGACCTGTACTTGCTAAGTAATTCCGCCGGTCTCCTACTCTTAATATCATTAGTGCCAACGTGTACAACTATATCACCTTTTGTGCCCTTAAAAGATGATATCCGCTCTACAACGTCATCAACCTTTGCCCCTGGCAGACATACCCTGGTCCTATTCCACCTATCCTTTTTACAAAGCATGTTCCCCGTTTCCCTGACAACAGAGTCACCAACAACTACTAGTTCCTGTGGGACCAGCGCATTCTGCCTAGGGGGCTGCCCCTGTGTTGCCTGATGACCAAGTGCAAGCTCTTGCGTTGATGTGGGCAGCTGAGAGCTTGATGGGCCCCTCAATTTATTTCCTTCGAGGGCATCCACCCTGTCCTTCAAGCTCTCATAAAGGCCCATAACAACGCTGAGTTGTCGCCTGATTTCCTTGCACTCCTTACATCATGCACACACAAAGACATCCCCCTTGGCAGTATCATGTCCCGTACCCGACTGCTCCGCAAACATCAAGCAAACAGTGCATTTTAATAGACTGTGATTCAGAGGGCAACTGCCCCCCCTCAGTTCTCCCCTGAACCACAGCACTCCCATTAGCTTGAGCCTTTTGCTTTGCTGCTCTGGTCAGAGTCATGATTCCAATTTAATTCAATAAAATTTAAAACAAAAATTAAATCCTTAAGTTATATCCCAAAACAGTTATGTTATATTATATATATATATATATATATTTTTTTTTTTTTTTTCAGTATCTAGTGTTCCCTTTATACAACTTCCGTATCACGTGTACCACTATAGTTATGTATTAATTATTTGTTACGATTAAGTCGTTATATATATTTATAGAGTTAAAAATACAATTTAATTGACAATAAAGTTTATCAAGATTAATAGATTTACTGATTAATTGACAATATTATATTATGCAGTATACTACACTAAGCTTATGCTATCGTGTAAAAATGGCGGGAATTCACGAACGGTATTTCTACGGACTCGTAAGTATTGATTAGCTTCGAAATCTCGCTATCTCAATTTAGAATAAACTAAGGATCCTGACTAGGTCTATAATCTACTTATAGAAGATAATTTGATATAACAATTGGTTAATAAATCGACTAAATTTGGTTAAAAGACCTCTCGTTCAATTTGTGACACGTGGATTTGATACCGTTACCGATACTAAGTAATATCTACGAAATCTCTGTCTAAGTTAAACTTTAAACTAAGTATCGTAACTAGGAATATAAAGCTACTCTAGAAAATAAGTTAATATGACAATTTAAACTAATAAAGCAGAAAATAAATCAGGAAAAACTTCTCTGTTTGAAGAGCTTTAAGGAGCAATGTCTGCACAGGCTAACCTCGCACCCAAAGGTATCACTTTCACGTAATATCACAGCTAATGGAGAAAGCAAATGAATATAAAACACCATTATGACTGGCATTTGTGGATTATGAAAAGGCATTTGACTCCATACAGCATAAGGCAATGTTTCGGGCACTGGAAAGACAAGGTATAGATACCCTATATATTATTATTTTGAAAAAAATATATGAGAGTGCTACCTCCTTTATTAGACTAGACAAAGACAGTAGGAAATTTAAAATTGAGAAAGGAGTTCGACAAGGAGACACAATATCTTCGAAGCTGTTTACTGCTGCCCTTGAGGAAGCTTTCAGAAGATTAGACTGATCGCAGAAAGGAGTCAATGTGAACGGAGAGTACCTGAACCATTTACGATTTACAGATGACATTGTGGTCATAAGCCATGATTCCAAAGAATTAGAGGAAAATCTTAATCAGTTATGCACAGCTAGTAAGGACTTTGGACTAAAGATGAATATGGCTAAAACAAAAGTAATGATGAACAAGTATGCCACAGAAAGGGAAATAATGATTGAAGGAGCAGTAATTGAAAAGGTAGAGTCATATACTTATCTGGGACAAGTTATTAGCTGTAATAATGATAAATGGCTGGAAGTCAAGAGAAGAATAAATTTTGGATGGATAGCATTCAGGAAATATAGTCACATACTGAAGAGCAATATCCCAGTTTGTCTGAAATGTAAAATAATGAACCAATGTATACTCCCCACCATGACTTATGGAAGTGAAACTTGGGCACTCACCAAAAGAATGGAAGAGAAGCTGAGAACTACACAGCGAAGAATGGAACGAATCATATTGGGAATCAGACTGTTAGATAAGAAGAGAAACACATGGATTAGGTAGCAAACTCAAGTAAAGGACATTCTTATCAAAACTAAAGAACTGAAATGGTCTTGGGCAGGACACATAGCTAGAAGACACGATGACAGATGGACTAAGAAAATAACAGAATGGCACCCAAGAGGAGCTAGAAGAAAATGGCGGAGATGGATAGATGAAATTCATGAGTTTGTGGGTAGTAAATGGATGGCCAGTGCTCAAAACAGAAGGAACTGGAAAGTTGCTGGAGAGGCCTTCATCCTGCAGTGGATTGAAAATGGCTGATGATGATGACACAGAGGAGCAATATGCTCTAATAATACACAATGAAGCTGATGCTCCTAAAGCCAACAACAACAATAAAAGTCCTATATAAAGTCTTTTCATTGCTTTATCAAGAGCAATAATATTTAAGAGACTGATATTTAATCAGAATAAATAGTAAATACATTATTATATTATACAGTTATAATTATATTGTTTGTTATTTGGTTTTTTTAGGAGCATTAGCAACTAAGGCCATATTGCTCCGGGATATGCAGTGGTCATTCCCTGACCTTTCCGCATCCTCCGTATTTGGTGGTGATGGGTTCGAACCCCGGTCTAATCAAGAAGCGTGTGCTACGCACTGCTGCTCCTTCCCACCTGGCTACGGAGGCGCCTATAATTATTATAATATTTAATAATAATTATATTATATTATTATATAATATAATTATAACAGTTATCTACAGTATTATAACTGTATTGTAGATAATATTATCTTTGTAAAAATTATTCTTTGATTAACTCAATTATTCTGGCAATGTTACCAATAAACCTAACCTTGTTAATAATTTTTCCAAATCTTAATTCATATGTGTGTTATATTATATGTATACAGTGCTATCCTGGTGGGAAGTTATAACTGTTCTTAGACTGCAGAAGATAGAAAGAGTGCAGTTGTTAAAGTTTTAATAATTTTACAATTTAATTATTTGAAAAAGGTATGACACATACTATTCCACAGCAAACGATATTAACAATTAAAAAAAAGAAAAAAGACACTATAAATCAGATGTGAATGTTACATGTTTTTTTTAATGATGTTTAAATCTTTTTTTTTTTTTTCTTTTTATCTGCTTCAAAAATTCCTGTTCGTATTCTCTCTGCTTTGTTAGATTCTGTTCATCCCTTCTTATCCTCCAGACTTTCGGTTAAAGGACTCCAGACCTTAACCCTGTCTGCAGCTTCCTCAAACAAAGTTTATTTAATCAATAAAACCATAAAAATGACCATCAACTATTTCTGGTGACTTTTACTATAGTAAGTATAGAGCTAAAAAATTGTCTAAACAAAAGAGAGAAAATTGTTATTCGTGGTTTATGTAGTTCCTAAAGTAGAAGCACTTTTTAACAAAATTGAACAGGCCAAGAGAATTCCCCATCCCATATGTGCTTCACCAAATTGCACAAAGGGTGTGATGCAGACTGAATACTGTACTAGCTTTGTGGAATAATTGGAATAATAGATGGAATAATATTTATCACTACTAGTTTAATTTTAAGTGTAATTGTAATCAACTGCTTTCATTTTCTGAGAGTATATTAAATTTGTTAGCTAGATTAAGACATATTTTAAATTATTTCAACATTATTTTTTTTTTAATTTTATGTCAGTTGTTTGTAATTGATAAAAATATTATTCTTGTAGATTGCTGAATAGTAATAGAACAGTAAGCTAACAAGTAATTATTATTTTAAAGGACTCAAGTGAATTTAAACGAATAACATGAATAAAATCACAACCATAATCTTATCTTAAAAATGAAAAGCATAAATCAGATATTACACTTAAGAAACTTACTTTAACTAATGCCTTTTCCCACTTGTCTTTATTAAACCATTTCCTTGCCTTTCTTAGCAGTTTTATATGTAACTCTTTTAGCTCTTCATCGACTGTAATAAAAAAAAAAAAATTAAATATATATATATATATATATTTAATATTTTTTATAAAATATTAAATATATATAAATATATTTGTATATGTATATATATATATATATATATATATATTTATATATATATCCTGGTCTTCCTTGCTCAACAAACATAACCACTTATCATCACACAGCTAGTACAACTTTAATATACATCACTGCTTTAATTATGAATCTCCTTTAGGTCTTAAAATTTGAAACTACAAGCAGTTGGCCACTAACCTAATAAATATTCAACTAACAGATCTCCCCTGACACTGCAAAAATCCTATCTATGCTCCTTATGTTAACAAATATCACGGGCATATTGTAACTGGAAATCTTAATATCATTAAAAACAGAGTTCTTAAAACAGCTATGGGCAAAGGATTCAAATTCAGACCAATACATAAGAAATGTTTAAACAACATTAATAAAGACCAATATCTTAATCTTATGCATTTTGCCTATAAACTAGCTTATAAATACACAATACCACACTAAGCGTTCCAAAACTGGATTAATATTGTCTACCGTGATATTTCAAAAGCAGTCTCTGATGCCTATAGGCTATACAATAACTCTTACACACCATATTTCAATCTTAAAAAATACATCATAGAATTACAGGATAATTTCATTATAATCCCAGTGGACAAAGCATCCAACAACTTTGCCATTTTTGCAAACAATTTTACTACACTAAACTTAAAAATTAAATAGAAAATAGTTCCACATTTAAGCCTCAATCCTACTTCCACTATTAAAAAACCTCTACACAAAAAACTGCATACTAAATTGCAAACTCCACTCTACCCTTTCTATATATGATAGCCGAATTTCATACACAACCCGTTGGGCTTTAAATTCATTACCAGTGCTAAAAACAGTGGCTGTTAACACTAGCCAACAATTTTAAACTTTTTTCGATAACATGAATGAAATCAACAGTAGAAAGTTCGCAGCATGTCACTGTTTTCATGTTATAGCTTCGCACTCCTTTTTCCAAAAATTGTGAATTTTTACTTATCTATATGTACTTGACTACTTTTCTTGTAAATTAATTATTTGAAATAGAAATGACGACCAGTAAACATTCCAAATGGATAAAAAATAACATATTTAAACTTTATAAACATCTGTTTGGATTTAAGTAAGCAATTAACCCACAAAAGTGGAGGCAAAAATAGGAAATCATACTACTTACAGTTATTTTTTACTCTTATGAGCAGAATGGTCCTCCCTTATTAGAAACCAGCAATAGTCACCCCTCGTTGCTGGATTCCATTGTCCTTGATACCTCTGCTCCATAGTGTGGATATCTTGGTGGAATTGTTTCTCTCTGCTTGTCAGTGACAGATCCCCAAGTTGTCCGGAAAGAAGTCCAAGAGCGAATGTAGGAAGTGTATCTTCAGCGACATTCAGAATCCTAACTTTTGATAGTTATGGAACAATCCTTCTGTCAACTCTTTACAGTTCTCTACTTTTTTTATTCCTTTTTTTTTTTTATTCTCTACTTTTTTTATTCGCTAACAACAGCTCTGAAGGGTTTCCACATGGCTAATTCAATGGCGTTAAGTTTAGTTTCAAAGATTTCATCCTTTAAAAGCCATCTAATTTTTAGGCCTAGGAATATATCCTCCTTCAACTTTGCATCACTAATTTTTGGAAACTGGATTTTTAAGTACTCGAAACCTTCAATATTTTTGTCCAGAGCTTTTACAAAATTTTTCATGAGACCTAAACTTAATGTGCAAAGGCAGGAGAAGCACCAATTCAGGTTTCACTAAAGGCATGCATTTGATGTTGAGTTTCCCAAGAACGTATTCTTCTCTGATGGGCTATTCCTTCACAATATAATGATGTTCTACTGCTCAACTATCCCATAAACATAGAAAACAACAATACTTAGTAAAACTAAAAATAAACTTTGTGGTCCAAGCAACAAAGTGATTACTTTTAAATCACCACAGATTTTCCAACAATATTTCTTATAGTTTAAGGCATTTAATAGCAATGACATGCTATCAGAGGTTTCTTTCATAGCCACTGAATGAGTCACTGGGACCGACAGTTTGATATTAAACTTTTAAACTGAGTTTAAAAGAATCAATAAATAATTTCCATTCTTCAAGATTTTGTAAACGGATCCATCAATCCATACTTCCAATTTCCTTGATCTTAATATTACCCTCAGCAATATTTCTCTTCCACATAGTATAGACTTTTTGATAAAAAAATAAAATTGATAAAATTCTGATTTGATAAAAAAAATAAAATAAATTTAACTTTAATGTCATTTACCTCACCAATTGGAATTCCAATATCTCTAACAAAGTGCATAAATATATTATATGTACTCAAATTATCAGACTTGCTAACATATGCAGTAACCATTTTTTGTTCAGCAATGCCCTACAACTACTTTACAATAAATTAATTACAAATAATATCCTGATCTATTTTATCAACTACAATTTCAATATCGTTGCTCATTTTATCAAACATAAATCTGGTTATAATTTACTTTGACCAGACCAGTTCTATTGAGTATTTGTACAGATGTAATATTATATGGTGCTATTTCCACTACTTGGTGAGTAATAACTTCACATGATTTCCTATGGAATGATCACTGTTTCTTTATTTACTAAGTTTCTCACTCTTTTATAAACATTTACCTTTACTTTATATATTTAAAAATATCCTTCATAAAATCCTACATGAAATCACATATAATTATAATTTACTGTCCTTTTGAAGAGTTTTTATGTTTTATGTTTTCAGACACTGATGCAAATATAGTTTGGTTAGTTGAAATTTATATCTATCTTAGATTTTCAAGTATTTCTTACTAATGCTTATGCTTCATCTTATGGTCTCCGGCATTGCATTTACTACCCTACTCTTTGAATACCAGTCTGCTATTACCTGCTTTTTGCCTAAGAATTTCAGTGTTCATTACCTGTTATTACCCAATATTTCTACTGTTCTGTTTTTCAATCACCTTTATACTGGATATCACCATTCACCATTGGTTTATTCACTGTTGTCACCACTCTATCACCAGTGGATTTATTTATTATTAAAACTGAAATTATCTTCTGTTATCATCTAACTGTCTACACCTGTTCACTTCCAATTAGATGAAAAGTTCTATCTTGAATCCTCTATATATAATTTTTATATACTGTAGTAAGGCTTCCCTTATACAGTCTTCATAGCTTTTGATGCAAAATAACCCTACCTTTTGGACTACAGACAATTAATCATAGCCTATGTTTATTAGGTCATTTATATCCCTTCAGATATCAGCTGGATATTTAGAACATATACATCAAAGGATTTTATGTTGCTCATTACATGTTATAATCTAAAAATTTTTGCTGTCGTATTCCTCAGTTACCACTGAATATATAAACTGTTCACTTTGAAATATGTGACCAATTCAACTTGGATTTCAAAAAAATTTGTGTATTTTAATAAGGCTTTACTTATACAGTCTCCAAAGTTTTTGATGCATAATAACTCTACCATATGGTCTTTAGGCAATTAAGTTTTGGCCTACATTCATTCTATATGTTCTTATTTTAAATGCTAGAATCCTTGACAGCCATTTTTATTACTTCTTGATCTACTGGACTTATCACTCCTGAATTCAATCACTTATACTAAATATGTATTTTCATTTGCTTTTTGGAATGTTCTATTCTTATTCTCCAAATATCTTCAACCTTTCTATCTTCAGAATTTAGTTATTCCAAATACATCTTCCAGCTATTTATTTGTACCCTATAATTTTCGCTGTACATTACTTTCTCCTTGCCTACGTTTCACTTGTATATCTCTACACACATATTTTATCAAAAGTGACTAGCGGTCACAAATTCTATCCTCTTTTTACAGCTTTCTTTTAAGTCCATTTTTTCACTATAAATTATTATGAATTCCAGGCACTCTCTTTAATGTGTTACTGTTTTAGCTTCAGTTATACTGGATATTTTTCTGCTGTCATTTCCCACCCCAGCTTTTTATTATGCATTACTTGAAAATTCCAGTATCGATTATATACTACATTGTTGCAACTAGCTGCTTTTTTTGTAATTCTTTCAGCTCTTATTTTTCGGCTTCTTACAAAGCAAGCATCTGGTATTAGTCTCTTTTTTCTACTAACTCTCTCACAGTCAGGGCCCTTACGATCCCAGCTAGCTCAGTAATTTTTAATATCTTTTACTTAGTTTTTTATCTTTACACTTTCTACTTCTTTTTTCTCGTTTGTAAAGCTATTTAGTGCAATACGAATGTTCCTACTGTCCTTAATCTCTGGCTATCTTCGCCTTTTTTTATCTACACTTTTATCCCTTCCCTATCCTCAATTTACTCCCTTGCCTTATACCATTTGCTTGCACTAACTTGGTATACATATTATCCTTAAATTTATTCTAAATTGCATAATTCACTTATAACCACTTATTTTTGCATCTAGGTATTTTTATTTTGTTATAAAACATACATTGCATTGGGACTATCCTGTCCATATTTTTGTGAAAAATATACCACTTTACCCCCTATTTGATCTCACTCAGTTTCATTCTTCTCCTTCTTGGTGATTCGATTCCCTTCTCTCTCTCTCTCTCTCTCTCTCTCTTTACATAATCAGGTATGGACAAGTATAGAAACGCAGTCTTTGATGCATGATCAGATGTAGTCCCCTGATGAAATACCTGATTATGTATCAATATTTACTTTTAGCTAACATAAGATTTTAATTTCATAATTTCTCTACCCCTTTTTTGACCTATAACCAAAATCACCCATATTTGATGCTGGCTACTACTCCTTATATTAATTTAATCATTTTTGCTTTACAGTTCCCTTCCTCAAATTGGCTTTTCAATTCAACTTATAATTTTGTTTAATTCATTATATCATATAGGTTATTGACATTTTTTCTCTCTATCTCATGTCTACAATATCTCAATTTCTGCTATCCTTCTTCTATTAGATATGGCATTTTGTGTAATTTATGCATCCATCTTAGCACTTTTTAACAGACTTATCAATTCTACCTCTCAGACACACACACACACACATATATGAGAGGTACTAAAAACTTATCATGCATGGGGGTGAATTCAAAAGTTGAAAGAAGATACTTGTTAACATCAGAGTTCCTGATTTCTGTAAATCACAATTTTCAGGAAATACATATGAAGGAAGATTGTTCCAGAAAACGGAAGTTGAATAAATAAACGAGGATGAAGAAAAGTTGATTCTGTCAGTTTGAAGTTGGACAATAAAAGGATGTTGACTGGTTCAGGCATGTGTTTGGACTGCTTTGGAAGAGAGAGCAGGAATTATAGAAGCCAACTCAGAACTGTGCCCATGGAAGTATCTACAGAAAAGGCAAGCAACAGAAACAGAACATCTATGAGACAGAGAGTGCAGAGACTCTGTTAGAAATAAGTCATTAATTAGCCTAACTGCCCTCTTTTTGAATGGAATCTAGAAGCCTGAGAGAGAGAGATTCTAGGGGCACTGCCCCAGATGTGGATACAATATTCCATGGCAGGGTAGATTTGTGATTTGAAGAGCTGTTTGGAAGAAAAGTAATGCCGAGAGCAAAAGAGAAAACCAATTTTTTAGATACAGAGAAAGCAATATTTATAATAATATGCTTATGCCAAGAGAGAGATTAGAAGTCAGGGTAATCCCCAAAAGAGATATATCAGAGTGTCATCGACATAAACACAGGAGCAGAGGAATCCTTTTTGCAAGATATAACAGGACTGATTTTTAGAATGGCAACTCCACTAAGTTATCTTTGCCCCACTGGAGAATTACCTATAGATCAGCATTTAAGGAATTGGTAGTGAATATTCAAGAAGTGTGTTTCAAGTTGTTTGTGCAGGGCAAGTTCTCAAACTGGAAGGTGATATGCAATATGCTATCATCAGAAAAACTATAGTTAGGATTTCTGGTCAATGGAAGAAGGTCATTAATATAAAAGAAAAGAGTGGGAGAAAGAACTGAACCTTGGGGAACACCAGCATTAGTGGTAATGGAGAAGTTAGAAGACAAAAGGCATCTACCATTACGTGCTGTGAGTGGTCAGAGAAAAACTGGATACCCAATTACAAAAAACAGTTGGCAGAGATGGAAGCTTAATTAGATCTTTATGCCAAACACAAAAAGCCTATGAAATGTCAAGAGCAACTGCTGAGTTTTACCAAGCTTTTCCATTGAATTTATCATATATGATATGATAAGAATATATGAGTAACAAAAGCCAGTATATCACCAGTGGATTATTTAGGGAAGTGGATGCTAGAAGTTTATTAAACTTTGACAGGGAGCTAAATGGTGGAAGGGAAACTTTTGAACTCCTGGGGCCACATCTGGTAAGTATGGGCTTGGCACACCCAGGGTCCTGAGCTGGATATCATCATTCTTCTCCTTCTTGGTGATTCGATTCCCTTCTCTCTCTCTCTCTCTCTCTCTCTCTCAGGGTAACTGAGAATTTTTTTTTGGCTGGTGCGGCATAAGCCTCGGGCTTCCTTGTGCCATATGGCTAATAATAGAAATAATAATAAATAAAGTTAAACATAAAAGAAAGGCACCTGGAATTTTTGTTGTTGTTTGGTTTTTAGGAGCATTAGCAACTATGGCCGTATTTCTCCGGGATATGCGGTGGTCATTCCCTGACCTTTCCGCATCCTCCGTATTTGGTGGTGATGGGCTCGAACCCCGGTCTAATCAAGAAGCGTCTGCTACCACTGCTGCTCCTTCCCACCTGGCTACGGAAGCGCCACACCTGGAGTGGATGTTCGGTGCTAAGTCCATTGTTGTTTTCCATATTTGTTAATGGTATTGATGAAGGTATATCAGGCTTAATGTCTAAGTATGCAGATGATACAAAGGTTGGCAGGGTAGTTAAAGAAGTAATCAGGGTAAGCTGCTGTAACAAGATTTAATAAAATTAAGCAGGTGGGCTGGGTAATGGCATTTGAACTTTAACATTGACAAATGCCAGGAAATGCATGAGTAGCAGTAATGTACCAAATGTGTGGTACTAAACTCGGGGTAGTGGAATTATTTTCCCTGGAACAGAAGTTCCAGAAAAATAATGGAATTACTGGTTAAAGAAGTAATGCAGGAATGCCTAGACTAGAGTGCAGTTATACTTCAGTCAAAGTATAGTTTTGTTAAGAGGAGATCTTGTCTGCCCAATTTGACTGGATACTATGATGCAGTAACAAAGGAACTGAATGCAAAATTTTGATATCATATACTTGGATTTCAGGAGAGTCTTTGATACTGTTGAACACAGACTGCTGTGTAAACTGAAGAAATGTGGAATTAAGGGAAAATTACTGCTATAGATGAAGGGATAGTTTAGTGATAGAACAGAGAAAATCTGAGCAGGATCATCAACAACTATTGAATCCTGTGCAGATTACTGACAAACTGAATAAATATTTTGCATCTAATATACACACAAGGCATTATTTAGAGAAGTGGATGCCAGAAGTTTATCAAACTCTAACAGGGAGCTACTCGTAAATGATTGAGACAATTATTTTATTAGAGATTTTTTTAATTATATGTTGAACAATGAAAAGTTAATTGAAGTTACACTATTTTTCTGTTTTATGAATAAAGAATGACTCCAGAGTTGCTCGTTTTTTTTGCCATATTTTTTCAGATAAAATTGTGTCGTATTATTTAGTTATAGCTTTAACTTTGAGCTTAACTTTTGCTGCATGAGCATGAAGAGGGTAATTATCACAAAAATATTCGAGTGCTTGGTCAATTTTCTCAAGGGCTTCCTTTAATTCTTTAATTTTCAAATCCTCGTAACTGCGGGGACTCGGATAATGAATACTCGGATACCGGGGAACCCCTGTGTGTAAAAAGGTATACTAATATAAATATGTAAAAGGTATACTGATATAAATATGTAAAAGGTATACTGATATAAATATGTAAAAGGTATACTGATATAATAAAACACGCCTGCGTGCTCTGGATTCATAATTTATTTATTTTTGTTACACAGAGCATTAAAACTATGATAAATGAATTAGCTTTCGGCTGGGTGGCAGCCTTCATTAGATTAAAATACTTTGAATGGCAGTTAGAATAGAGATGCACTGCCAGGATGGTACGTGAGACACGTGGTTAATTGTTTGTTGATGTTTGTGGCTGTGACGTATGGTGGTGACGTGGCCAGCGTTTGTCTATGGACAGAATTACTGTTTCTGTGATGGGGTTAAGTTGACAACCACTGTTCCTGTTCAACGAGGTATCCGAGCATTTTATACTTAACGATTCCAACCAGGTGCGCCTTAGGTTTATGGTGGGACTTGTCTACAACCACGACATCGCGGTGTGGGTCGATGTCGTGGTGGGTTGTCCAGACATGCTCGGCAATAGCATATGGATCGGCTGCCTCCATCGTGACATACAACGTGCTTCAGCGAGCAAAGCAGCCCTACTTGCCGACCTTAAGGCTCTGATTCCCGATCCTATTTACACCAAGGTAATCAATACTTTATGTTGCCAGGCCGTCAGAGAATCAGATCGTTATTGTGCCCGACAGAAACATAAGTTCAATACTTTGATTAATGAATCCCGTCAATTTCGGCGCCAGCGTAATGCCCCTCCCACAAATTGCACGGATTTCGTATTGAACCTAAGCAACAAGCAGTTATCTGCAGAACAAACAAACTTGTTGACCCTTGGCATGACATTTGCCGTTCTTCCAAAGCACCAACCAATCACCGACATCGCCTTGGGTGTGGAAGCAAGCTTGTCACGCCTCCCAGAAGATGTAGCCAACGCAATCCGCTTAAAGACTGCAGCAGTTCTACACCATGCTCGCCCTGTCTCTTCAAACCTCAGCCGTATACAGATTTCTACCCTCAAGGCACTGAAACGGGATTCGTCCATCGTCATTCTACCGGCGGACAAAGGCCGTCGTACAGTTGTAATGAACCACACTGATTACATGGCGAAAGCCTTACTGCTCTTACGAGACACTACCGTCTACAAACCCCTAACCATCGACCCCAACAAGGCTTTGGAACGATGGGAGTCAGAGGTGAATATCCTCACCAACACTTGGCTGAAGCAAGGGAAAATCACACAGTCAACCCGTAATCACCTCCGTGCCTCCGGGTGTCAGATCCCACGGTTTTACGGCCTGCCGAAAGTGCACAAAGAAGGCACGCCACTAAGACCTATTGTATCCTGCTGTGGATCACCGACTTACGAGCTGTCTAAATTTGTCTCGAGACTTCTTTCTCCTCTAGTTGGCAAGACCACCTACACCGTCTCCAACAGTGTTGAGTTCATAGAAAGGATCCGCACTATATCCATCTCGCAAGATCAAGTCATGGCATCGTTCGATGTCGTATCACTCTTTACCTCCATCCCTGTGGAACTTGCCATCACTTGCGCAAAACAACTCTTGGACAATGATGGAACCCTCAGCGACAGAACTAAGCTGACGCCTGATGACATTTCCGCCGCCCTCAGACTGTGCTTAACAGGGGGTGCAATCATGTTTAATGGTTCAATCTACCAGCAGATACATGGCACAGCCATGGGTTCCCCTGTCAGCTCGGTCACAGCAAACATCGTGATGGAGGAGTTAGAGGGACGTGCGTTTACACACGCACCGGATCACATCGCCTTTTGGTGTTGCTACGTAGACGATGTGTTCGTAGTGATCCCTAGAGACTCAAGTCAGCGACTCCTAACCCACCTCAACTCACTGTCGCCCTTCATAAAATTCACGGTTGAGCTGGAGTCGAACAACTCTATACCATACCTAGATACACTTGTCCGGCACGAAGACACATGCTTGAAGACGACGGTTTATCGTAAGCCTATGTGTGCTGGCCAATTTACCAACTTCCAGTCAGCACACACACGGGGCCACCTCCTCTCAACCGCCCGAACCTTGCTAACTCGCGCCTGGACACACTCCAGCTCTGCAGATGAAAGGCGCAAAGAGATCACCAGAGTCAAAGTAGACCTTACGAGGTGTGGCTACCCCATCGATGTTCTTAACAGATGTGATCTACAAGCACGCGACAACGTGACGACCAACAGCAACGCCAACAGTGACGAGTCTTCCACAAGGGCATTCATCCCATACTACCCCAACCTGTCACAGCAGATCGGTAGAATCCTAAGATCGCATGGGGTAAAGTGCATCCAACTCCCAGGCAAGAAACTGCGTTCTCTCCTTTCCAACATAAAAACACCTGTCCCCACCCTTCTACAGAGTGGTGTGGTCTATCGCATCTCTTGCCGTGACTGCACGAGCTGCTACCTTGGAGAGACTGGTCGTCGTCTCGAGAAACGCCTCTCAGAACATAAAAGGGCGATCCGTTTGGCGGATGTAGAACACTCAGCTATTGCCGAGCATGTCTGGACAACCCACCACGACATCGACCCACACCGCGATGTCGTGGTTGTAGACAAGTCCCACCATTACCTAAGGCGCACCTGGTTGGAATCGTTAAGTATAAAATGCTCGGATACCTCGTTGAACAGGAACAGTGGTTGTCAACTTAACCCCATCACAGAAACAGTAATTCTGTCCATAGACAAACGCTGGCCACGTCACCACCATACGTCACAGCCACAAACATCAACAAACAATTAACCACGTGTCTCACGTACCATCCTGGCAGTGCATCTCTATTCTAACTGCCATTCAAAGTATTTTAATCTGATGAAGGCTGCCACCCAGCCGAAAGCTAATTCATTTATCATAGTTTTAATGCTCTGTGTAACAAAAATAAATAAATTAGGTATACTGATATAAATGTGAAAAAGATATAAAATTATATTTAAATACAACAGAAAAAGTTTACTGATTTTAAAACCCTAAAAATAGCTGACACGTTGTGGTCAGATAAAATCTGACTGAATGCACAAGGATCAGTCAGATGAGTAAAAACATTAAAATATATAAAACGTTCATGTCTATATTGTGGACACTTACATAAAATATGATGTATATTTAAAAAGGTGTCACAATTCTCACACAAGAGAGTCATATTCCAGCAAGAATGCACTTGTAAGATAATTATGTCCTATGCAAGCTAGAATATCCTCTCTACAGTTCCTGCGCAGACTAGACTGCCAGTGCTGGATATCAGGCTTTATCTGATATAGCTTGTTTGTAACCTGCTCATGCCAAGATTGTTGCCATTGGTAGAATAATTTAGAGTATATTATCTGCCTCTAGTCTGTATAGGGGACTAACAGGTTACTGTTGTTGTGGAGGTTGCAGTGATCTGGCAGCAGCATCAGCCAACTCGTTACCCTTGATCCCAATGTGGCTTGGGATCCAGCAGAAATGGATGTCAAAGGAATGCTCAGAAAGAGAATGGAGCTTCTACTGGACATGGATCAGGTGTGGATAAGGATTATATCTCATCCCTGATAAAGCCTGTAGTATACTTAATGAGTCGGTATACACCATACACATGTGGTCCAAGGCTAACTCTATAGCATACAACTCAGCTATATATACGCTTCATTCATGGGGAATCTTCCCAGATATAGTACTACCTGGAAAGAGCAGATCCGACAGATAACTCTGACTTCGAGCCATAAGTGAAGACTGGCAAGAAGTCAGAGTATTTGGCTCAGTGGGCAGTATACAGTTATTAGTAGACAGAAGATGGAGTGGTGGCCTTACCCCAATTTTTAATGGAGAAATTGTATGATGGTATGCAAGCATGCCAGGCTGGAAATCGTCGTCGTCTTGGTGACTCGGCAACATTGTCTACCGTGATGTTAAGCTCTCTGAGCAGCTCTTGGACACAGATACCAAAGGAAGCGTTGGTAGTCTGACAGGTATTATAGAGTTTCCCATAGTAGCTCAAAAACAGATGTCCACGTAGGGTTGTCTGGAAGGGATTTAAATTTAAAAGTATATTTTAATGACAATTGCTTTCGTCGAAGCAATAGTGGTGGTTCACCTGCTTCGACGCATAAACTCTGGGCAGGGGATGTTCTAAATGCTCCAATAGCAATGCGGATGGCTTGATGGTGAAGTGGGTCTAGCCATCATAATATGTTATTTCTAGCCGATGTGTACACTTGGGACCCATAATCTAATTTAGATCAGATAAGTGCACAACAGAGGCAAAAGTAAAGTGTAGTGGTCTGCTCCCCATTTATATGAGGAAATCGCATGCAGAAGGCTCAATTGTTCACTTTGTCTGCAGTTTATGGATATATGGGAGAAATGTCAACTTATTATCAAATATAAGCACCAAGAATTTTGTCTCAGTACTACTGGTATGATATTTTGTCTGAACTTGAGCTCTGGTTCGGGGTGAAGGTTCCATTTACGACAAAAATGTACGCAGACAGTCTTCTGAGTCGAGAACCTGAAACTATTAGCCATTGCCCAAGAGTTGATGTGGTCAATGGCATGCTGCAATTGTCTTTTGATGATTCTCATATTGCATGACTGAGAAAAGATGCTAAAGTCGTCTACAAAGAAGGCACTGTTTACGGTTGGAGAAAGATGTTCAATAATAAAATTAGCTTCGATAGCAAAAAGCATAACACTTAGGACTGATCCTTCTTCTTCTTGGCAAAATATGTCTTTTAAAATTCTGTATCTCCAAGACTTGACATACACTTTTTCCATGGCAAAGAAAACCTACACCTGGTGCTTGGGTTTCAGGAAAGCATCACAAATAGATATTTCCAGTTGGATTAAATGGTCGAATGTTGACCTGTTCCTTCGGAAGCCACACTGTGTCCTGGAAAGGAGGTCATTAGCTTCTAAAAACCACATAAGGTGAGCAGTGACCATTCTTTATAGGATCTTGCACAAGCAGCTGGTCAGAACAATAGTAGAGTAATTTTTTGGTATTTTTGGATCCTTTCCTGATTTCGGGAAGGTAAGCATGGTTGCTGTATGCCATGAGTCCAGAAACTGCTCTTCAATATAGATTCTATTACAGACACAAAGCAAGAGATCCATGGATTCTGATAAAAGATGTTTAGTCATCATATAATGGATGTTGTCTGGCCCAATGGCACTCACCTTGAGTAGGGAGAGTGCTGCTTTCAGCTCCCACTTTTATGTAAAAGGCTGATTGTAATCCTCGCAGCTTTTGAAGACAGCTTTAGTTGTTGTTTTTCTGATCTTTGTTTGAGGGCCAGGAACTATGGGAGGTGCAATGTTTCTGAAGACACCCTAGAGATATCTCCCTGAAACTATTTGCAATTACAGTTAGGCCTGCAACTGCACATCCACTATGTTCCAGGATCAATGAAGGGTTGATATGTATTCACCATTCATTTTCTGAACTTTGTTCCAGAAATGGCAAAATATTCCCCATGCTTTGTTTTGAGCCTTTCTAGCTGCTGTGCATTCTCCATTCCACCATGATTTTGGAAAACATGGAAAGCGAGCCGATGTCCTTGGAACTGCAACTGCTACTGCTTGGATGATACTTTCTTTGATATGCTTCACTACCTCATTAATTGGCTCCTGGCTGACTGTGGTGATATTAAATGTTGCCAGAGGTATAAAGGCATTTCAGTCAGCTTGACTGATCTTCTACCATGGTATCCTAGACAGGTGGCATTGTCTCCCATTAGAAATGGTGGATACCATAAAGGTTGTCATCTACCTCCCATGTACAGACAGGGAGAAGTGAAGGGGAGCATATAGAGAGATCTACAACAGTAAATATATGGGTAGACATGTGGAAGAATCTGTTAGAACCCACATTTAGAAGGGCCAGATCATTGTTTTCAAGAATACGCTCAACAATCCAACCCCTTCTATTGATGTCAGCACTACCCAAGTATTATGTCCATTGAAATCCCTAATAATAGAAAAGGGGATGGCAATTGCATATTGAGATCATCAAGGTCTGCCTGGAGGATGTCATTTCCAGGTGGCAAATAGATGGAGCAAACAGTTATGAGGAACCATACTGTAATTTTCATGGTTACAAATGATTCTAGAACTAGGGACCATAAATTCAAATTATGAGGGAGCTGTTTAGATTGGATTGCAGGAAGTTTAATTTAGCTAGCAAGTTATAAATTATTCGAATAAGTTACCTATGTGAGTGGTTGAGGCTGACAGTTTGGGGAAATTCAAAGGTCAGTTGGATAGTTACCTATGGGAGAAAGGAAATGCATAGGTTGTGTATTTCCTTTTCTTTTATTATTTATTTTATTTAATTTTATTATTATTTTACTCTTTTTTTTTTTTTTTTTTTTTTTTTGGCTGGTGCAGCACGAACTGCTACAGCCTCTAAGTTGGTAAGTAGCATAGCTTGAAAGGGGGGGTTATCCACAAGGGTGGCGACTCCTCTGTGGGCAGGTCCATCCCCAGCATTGTCTTTGAGAATAACAGTTACGCAAGGATCCTCATTTGCCTTTAAATACATCTCCTGTAAGCAAAAGCAAGTTGGCTTGAGCTTACTCAGGAGGGACTTGATATTATCACTATTTCAACGAAATCTACAGCAATTTCATTGTAAGAATATGAATGTGGCCATTCTTAAGATTTGTTGGGTCCGTCTGGTAGTTTCCAAAGGGCTGATGGCTTTGTTTTCTCAGTTCTGGATTTATCTCTCTTTGAAAAAAAATGAGCATTGGCCTGTATCCATTTGTTCTTCTTCTTTTGCAGAGTTCCAGGGCAGGTTCTTCCTATACCTCCTATCCATTATTTTTTGTATTCCAGGTAGCTCTTGCAGTTTCTTTAGCACTGTGTTTTGGAAGTGGTGGAGCACTAGGAGGTACAGATATAAGAGTGGCAGCTGCCTGTGATTTTTCGGTGGGCTTTTGTGAAGTCAATAAATAGCGAGCAATGGGAGTGAACGATTCCATTGGTGGAACAGTCATATTAGTTTGGGTCCCAACTGTACTTTTCCCAGAACCTCTATGAGCTTATACTAAGGACTTGGTGGTATTTAATGGTTGGATGTGTTTTCTGGTCTCCTGGTAGATATTCAGCTCTGTTTTTACTTTTTAAATTTCTTTTTTATCCTTCCACCACTGCCATGTTCAAGAGTATGCAGGTTGCTTTCCTTGGCAATTAGTACAGTTTGCTTTAGGAGCTAAACATTCCTTGCTCTCGTGGTCTTTGGCATCACATCAAGGACAGGCAGGGTTACTACAATAAGCTGTTTGTGAGTGGCCATACTTTTGAATTTAGTATTAGTAATGGCCACATGGTGCAAGAAAGCCTATGGCTTATGGTGCACCGGCCAAAAAAAAAAAAAAACCCGAATAAAACAATGATAAAAAAAAGAATAAAATAAATAAATAAATAATAATAATAAATAAAAGAAAAGGAAATTAAACCTATCATCCTATGCGCTTCCCTGACCGGAAGGTACTATCCAGATAACCTTTGAATTTCCCCAAACTGTCAGCCTCTACCACCTATGTAGGCAACTTACTCCAGTAATTTATAACTCGCTGGATAAAATAAAACTTCCTGCAGTCCAATCTAAACATTTCCCCCTATAACTTGAATTTATGTCCCCTAGTTCTAGCATCATTTATAATCTTGAAAATTTCATCCTCATTCATTTTTCTCAGAGCCTTAAACACCTCAATAAAATCTCCTCTAAGGTGTCTAGTTTCCGAACTCTGCAATCCACATATTCGAAGTCTTTCTTCATAAGGACGCCTTTTTGCTGATCTCACCAGGCGAGTTACCCATCTTTGCACCCTTTCAAGAAGCTCGATGTCTTTCTTTAGGTGTGGTCTCCATACTTCAACACAGTATTCCAAATGTGGTCTAACAAAAGCCTTATATAATGGGATTATCACGTCCCTACTTGCAAAAGTTCGATAGGACACCATGGGCCTTCCTCGAAACCTGTTTACAATGCTCAGAGAATTTCACGTCTGACCATATCGTAACACCCAAGTCCCTTTCCTCCAGTACTGGGTTTAGTTGAACTCCACCAAGTGAATAAGTTGTTTTGGGATTACTGTTTCCCAGGTGAATACCTTACACTTTGTTGGATTAAAGCATAGCTGCCATTTTTCTGACCATTCCTGAAGTCTATCTAGGTCTCTCTGAAGAAGCTCAGCTTGACAGTGATCATTAACTACTCTACCAATTTTAACATCATCTGCAAATTTAGACATCACGCCCTCTATCCCGTCATCGATGTCGTTTATGAAAATTAAAAACAACAGTGGTCCTAATACTGATTCTTGGGGAACTCCACTTCTTACATCAACCCAATCTGAGGAATAGCCATTTATCACAACCCTCTGCCTCCTGCCCTGAAGCCATCCTGCTATCCATCTAAGGATTTTCCCAGTGATTCCAAGCTGTTACAGCTTATAAAGCAAACCCTCATGTGGGACTGAGTCAAAAGCTTTGCTGAAATCTAAATAAACAATGTCGAAATTATTCACCTAAATCCAGCTTGTGAGTGACCCTTTCAAAATAGTGAACCAGATTTGGTAAACATGACTTTCCCTTTACAAAACCATGCTGAGTATCCTTGAGAATTTCAATTCGATCCAAATGATCCTGAATTCCATCCTTGATCATTGCCTCCATGATTTTTCCTAGCACTGAAGTCAGACTGACAGGTCGATAATTTCCCACTTCACTCTTAGAGCCACCCTTATGTATGGGAGATACATTGGCACTTTTCCAATCCAAGGGAATCTCCCCAGAGTCTAGTGATGCTCGCATAATTAGCCTGAATGGTTCAATGCACTCACTTGCCGCCTCCCTTAAGATTATAGGATATATTCCATCAACTCTCTGTGCGATACTTATCCAGTTAATAGAGGCCATGTAGCACCTTAAGGTATCGTAATTTACTTTTCGGAAATTAAAACCCATTCCTTTGCCTTTTATTACTGCTACCTCTCTCAGCATGAATTGTTGAGCAGGCTTCCATCCTGCAGTGGGTTCATAACGGCTGCAATTTACCTTTTTTTTTTACCTCTCATCATCATCATCCACCATAGAACTCCGTGATCACTTCCTGCTACCAGTTCCTCTACTGTCAGCCCTGTTACGTCATCTGATTCATGGGTGATGATGAGGTCTAGGATATTCTTTTCTCTAGTACTTTCCCTGACATGTTGATACAAATAAGTCATCTAGTTGATTTAAAAATTTTGTTCCCCATGTCGAGTTTCCTTCCCATTTACTCCAATCAATTAGAGGCAAATTGAAATCACCCATAATAAGACATTGACGCTACTTGCCCATTCCATTTGCATGTAGAGGATTTCGTCATAATCTTCACAATCACTTGGTCTGTAGATTACCCCTACTCGCATTATGCCTTTGTTTCCAACTATCTTGTCGATCAATTGGGAAGATTGTGTAAGGCTCAAGGGGTAGAATTTTTTTCAGCCTGGTCTGTACTTGTTAACAGAAGGGACTGCTTCTACAGAGATGGGATACACTTAAATAGAAAGAGTGCAATATTTGCTGATGCTATCGAGGCAGTGTTAGGTGGGTCGGAAAACTGCTAGCTTGGGGGGATACAAGGACTAATAGATTAACAGTAGCCACTGGCAGAGGTGAAAGAGATTCTTGCACTGCTTCTATTGGAATGAGCAGAAGCCTGGAAAACAAGATGCAGGATATTTCAGAGACTGCTGGGAGTCATTGCGGTACAAGTAAACACATGGGTTGTGTTAGAGTAGCTAAGAATAGAAACAGGTGCATGTATACTTGTGTGTACACCAATGCTAGGAGTTTGGTAAATAAATTTGATGAATTTGAGATATTGCTCAAAACATCAAAGGTGGATATTGTTGGGATATCAGAGATGTGGTGTCACACAGATATAAGGAATGCAGAACTGGAATTTGGGGAGTACGTCTACAGAAAGGATAGACAGGACAGGAAGGGAGGAAGGGTTATGCCATTAGTTAAGAAACATATAAAATCCAAGGAAGTGAAGCCAGTCAACATCACTGGACAGTGCAGTGTCGAGTCAGTTTGGTGTGACATAAGCACTGAGAGATCAAAATTGAGAGTAGGAGTGTGCTATAAGCCTAATGACTCTGACGAGGATAATCATCATCATCATCAGCCATTTTCAATCCACTGCAGGATGAAGGTCTCTCCAGCAACTTTCCAGTTCCTTCTGTTTTGAGCACTGGCCATCCATTTACTACCCACAAACTCATGAATTTCATCTATCCATCTCCGCCTTTTTGTCTTCCAGGTTTTCTTCTAGCTCCTCTTGGATACCATTCTGTTATTTTCTTAGTCCATCTGTCATCCTGTCTTCAAGCTATGTGTCCTGCCCAAGACCATTTTAGTTCTTTAGTTTTGATAAGAATGTCCTTTACTTGAGTTTGTTGCCTAATCCATGTGTTTCTCTTCTTATCTAACAGTCTGATTCTCAATATGATTCGTTCCATTCTTCGCTGTGTAGTTCTCAGCTTCTCTTCCATTCTTTTGGTGAGTGCCCAAGTTTCACTTCCATAAGTCATGGTGGTTAGTACACATTGGTTCATTATTTTACGTTTCAGACAAACTGGGATATTGCTCTTCAGTATGTGACTATATTTCCCGAATGCTATCCATCCAAAATTTATTCTTCTCTTGACTTCCAGCCATTTATTCTTCATTTTCTTCAGTGCATGTTCTACCTCATCAGGAAGAATATCGGGTATGTCGTATGTGTTGCTACTTTGCAATCCATCTTCCCCACTGCTGGCTTTGATTTGATTTGATTTGGTAGTTGTCGCACCAGCTTCTGTGGCCATATTGCACCTCCCAAGGTTTTTGCAGTGCTTTGATCCAAGCCCGAGGCGGGAATCGAACCAGCGACCTTTGGGTTGCCGGGCAGGTACTTTACCCACTCAGCTAGCCCGGTCGGCTTCCACTGCTGGCATCATTCCCCTGCTCCTTGTATAATTCTCTATAGTAGTCTTCTGCTATTTGAATTATGCCTTCTCTGCTGTTTATAAGTACACCATCGCTATTCTTCAGTTTTAGTATCATTTGTCTTTCTGTATTACTGCTCATGGCTGCTGATTTAAATCCTTTGTTTTCTCTTAATGCTTGTTCTACTTTTCTTGTGTTAAATCTTCTTATGTCCACTCTGAGTCTCTTTCTAATCGCTTTGCATAACTCAGTATACTCAATTTTCTCCCTGTCAGTGTTTTTCTTGCTTTTCATTTGTCGTCTTCGGTTCATCACGACAAGTGTTTCTTGACTAATTTTTTCTTCTTTGGATTTCTTTTTCCCTATAGGTTTCTTGGGCTTTATCACTTTCAAAAAGTTGTAATATTCCTCATCGATATCTTGGTCCTCAGCAGTCTGCAGAAGCTGAAACTTGTTTTAAGTTCCAGTACATACTGCTTTTTCTCCTCTTCTGTTATCTCAAAGACCTTTGTATTATTTACTTGAGTCAGTTTTTTCCTTTCCTTTCCTACATCTATATCGAGTGTACATCTTACCATTCCGTGATCACTTCCAACTTTTACCTTATTCAGGACAGTAACATCATTCACAATATATCTTCTGTTAGTGAGGATGAAGTCGATTTCATTAGTAGTTAATCCATTTGGACTCTTCCATGTCCACTTTCTGTTCACCCTTTTCTTGAAAAAAGTGTTCATTACTGACAGTCCTTGAGATTCTGTAAATTCCACAAGTCTCTCACCTCTTTCATTTCTTTCACCAATTCCAAAATTTCCTATAGTTCCCCTTTCTGCGCTGTTTTGTCTTTTTCCAACCTTAGCATTGAAGTCTTCCATAATAATAGTGTAGTGGGTTTTCTGCTCATTTAGAAGACTCAATTTCGGTGTACATTTCTTCAACCTCTTCATCATCATGGCTCGATGTTGGTGCATAAATCATTATAATCTTTAGCTTGTACCTCTTAGAAATCTTGAGTATTAGTCTTGACACTCTTGGTGATGTACTTTTGAATTCCAAAATGTTGTTTTTAAAATCTTTATGGACCAGAAACCCAACTCCAACAGTGAAAGGAGTGAAGAAACCTTCACTCCTTTCACTGTTTCCACTGGTGTACAGCAGATTTCCACTTGATAAACTTATAAGTGATTCATTTCTTCTTCTTGTTTCAGCCAAACTGATGATATTCCAATTCACACTTTCTAATTCCTTTTCCAGCTCTAATATCCTGTCTTCACCGATGAGTGATCTTACGTTATAAAAGGCCAAGTTCAGTTTCCGTGCATGGCAGCCTGGTCGTACCCAGAGATTCTTAGCACCCTCTGCTTCCACTCTGATCTTCTCGCTGCCGTTCGAGGGAGAGTGAAAGCTGCTGGGGACTGAGGGCCATTTGTTTCGTCATGCTTTCATATGCTGGAGGGTTTGGCCTTTTCCTCTTCACACTGACCAGGCGTCTTGAAGAGAACCACTCTACACATTCGTTGCCACCTAAGTGACGTAACAGGGCTTACCATCGAGAAGGTGTGCATGAGTGGATTGTAGGGAGGCAGGCCAACCGGACTTCTAAATCTTCTGTAATAGAGCGATATTGGATCCATCAGTGTTTTAGACTGAGTGTTTTAGGCAGAGTCTTATAATGGGGGATTTTAATTTCCCAGAAATTGACTGGAATTTGTGGGTTGGTCACTCACACACTGGCAAGGCTTTTGTAGATTTATTGGATGATTGTTTTCTACATCAACATGTTCGGGAGGCAACTAGAGGGAGTAATACTCTTGATTTGATTATCAGTAGTGATTCTTCATGCATTAAGAATCTGCAGATAGAGGAACCACTAGGTGGAAGTGATCACAGTGTGCTGAAGTGGGATTTACTCAAAGACGTAACTACCATCAGGAGTAAAGGGAAGGGTTACTGCTTTCGTAAAGGCGATTACGATGGTCTGAGACAGTATTTAAATTCTATACAGTGGGGCCAACTGATGATGTTTCCAACAGCAAATTCAAAATGGGAAGCATTCAAAGAACTTATCCTGGAAGCTACTAGGCTTTACATACCAACTAAGAAATATTGGGCAGGGTTTAGGCCTAAATGGATGTCAGATGAACTAATGAGATGTATGGCAGAGAAGAAAAATGCTTGGGATACATATAAATTAACATGTGACACAGAAGCCTATGATAGATATAAGTTAATCTGTAACCAAGTTACAAAGGAGGTTAGGCAGATTACGAAGGCAGATTACGAGAAATCTTTGGCAAGGGATGCGAAGAGGTCTTTACTTATGTAAACTCTAGAAGGAAGGGGATGAATCAGATTGGTCCACTTGATATCGATGGTTCAACTGTTGATGATCCTGCTCAGGTAGCTAACAAACTAAATGAATATTTTGCATCAACATTCCCATATGAGGAGTTATTCAGTGACGGGAATGCCACAGATGTATTCAACTCTGGCAGTAAGCTAGATAATCTTGTAATAACTGAGAGTAAAGTGGAGTACAAATTGTTGAAGATAAACACAAGAAAGGCACCTGGGATGGATGGGATCTATCCAGTTATATTAAAGGAGGCAGCAAAGGAAGTAAGCAAACCCTTAGCCATAATTATCAGAGCTTCCTTGGACTCAGGGGAGGTACCCACAGACTGAAGATATTCAAATGTGACCCCAATTCACAAAGGAGGATCAAAGGCTGACACAAGTAATTATAGACCTGCGAGTTTAACTTCTGTTCCAGGAAAATTAATGGAGGCACTGGTTAAAGAAGCACTGCAGGATCATCTAGACAAGACTTCAGTTATAGCTCGGACACAGCGTGGTTTTGTTAAGGGGAAGTCTTGCCTGACCAATTTGATTGGATACTATAATGCAGTCACAAAAGAACTGGATGCAGGGAATAACTTTGATATTATATATTTGGATCTTAGAAAGGCTTTTGATACTGTTGCACGTGGAAGACTGCTGCACAAATTGGAGCAGTGTGGCACTGGAGGCAAATTGCTGCTATGGATAAAGGGGTGGTTGAGGGGGAGAAAACAGAGAGTGGATTCAGTGGACACTGCTCATCGTGGACTAATGTTATTAGTGGAGTCCCTCAGGGTTCAGTGTTGGGTCCATTATTGTTTTCTGTATTTATAAATAACACTGATGATGGTATATCAAGCTTAATGTCCAAGTTTGCAGACGATACAAAGGTTGGCAGGGTTGTTAAGGACACTACTGACGCTATGCTCCTGCAACAGGATCTGGAAAGGTTGAGCAGTTGGGCTGAGAGGTGGCAAATGAAGTTTAACATTGACAAATGCAAAGTACTACATACGGGAAACAGCAAATCCAGAGCAACGTATCAACTCTGTGGTACTGCACTAACAGTGGTAGAGAATGAAAAGGACCTGGGGGTAATTGTGCAGGCATATATGAAGTTCTCTGAGCAGTGCAGACGGTCTGCAAGAGTAGCTCATGGTGTCTTGTCAATGATATACAGGAATTTTTCTAGCAGGTATAAGGAGGTGATTATTCCCTTGTATAAGGCAATGGTCAGGCCACACCTTGAGTACTGTATACAGGTCTGGAGGCCTCATTTCAAGAAGGATGTAGAGTTGCTGGAACGAGTACAGAGAAGTGCAATAAGGTTAGTGAATGGAACAAAGGGTTGCTCTTATGAAGAAAGGCTTAAGTTTTGCAATTACAGTGTCTGGAGACTAGGCACCGGCGAGGTGATCTGTTAGAGGTGTATAAAGCTTTGAATGGTTTGAGCATGCTCAATGCTGATGGGATTCTGCCTCTTGCTCAGAAGAAACACCTGAGAGGGCATAAATTCAAATTGAGGAAAGACAGATGTAGGATAGATGTCCGGAAATTTGCCTTTAGCCAGCAGGTAGTTGGTTGTGGAACAGACTTTCATCCCTTGTTGTGGAAGTTGATAGCCTAAATAAATTTAAGGCTCAGCTGGACAGGTATTTCGAATGAACGGAGGGGTGAAGTGGAAGTTTTTTTTTTTTTTTTTTTCTTCCTGGCTGATGCTGCATAAACTTACTTTATTGCATCATATGCCTCTACTAATGCTAATCTTACACCATACAGATTCTATATTAGCATGTGAAACATCTGAATCCGGGAAAGCTATTGTCGCACTATAAGAAGCATTACCCCACCACCACCCCTTCTATCTACCCTACCCTTCTTAAATACATTATACAAGCCGTACTGAAACTCATCATCCCCAATTTCCGGGTGGCACCACGCCTCCGTAAGCCTTATTATGTCTGCATTACTTGTTTTAACCAGCAGTTCGAATTCGCTCATTTCATTGACGACACTTCTAACATTACTATATAAACTATTAAGACTTACTGTTCTTGTATATTTAACAACCCTTGAAGTTTTTTAGGCTCTCTTCCCTGGCATTAGTTACCCGCTCACTTGAAACGTTTCTGCCCCCAGAACATCTAGATAATATGTCCCCGTTGGCGTAATAGATAAGAACTCTTGAGGTAGGTGCAAGAGTTACTTTGACCAATATTATCAGATAAACGCGTGTCAGTATTACCCACATCCCCCCCCCTAACTAGCAGTTTCCCTGACCCTTTAAGGTATCCTCAATAATACTGGCAAAACTTTAAATGTGGACAAGACAGCATTGTCTCGACACAGTAACAGGCCTCCCACTCTACAGTGGGAGACCTGTTACTGTGTTGACACCTGCAAATGTGTATGCCACTCATAACTTGACCATGTAAAGTCATGTGTGGCATGACTCAACCATGTAAAATATCCGAATAACATTGAAACACATTAAGACAACATTCACAACTCCCATGAGTAAGCTCACAATATTATGGTCAATGTTTTAGAAATAAAGAAGATTCATTAGACGTCAGTCCCTAAATCGCTGAATGCAATTCAGAAGCAGGAAAAAGCGAGGTGTTGTCATAAGACTGTGCAGCATTTTGAAAATAATGAAAATCAGTTTTGTGGCAGCATGTTGTTTTTGTTGTTTTTTTTTTTTTTGGAGCATTAGCAACTAAGGCCATATTGCTCCGGTGCGGTGGTCATTCCCTGACCTTTCCGCATCCTCCGTATTTGGTGGTGACGGGCTCGAACCCCGGTCTAATCAAGAAGCGTGTGCTACGCACTGCTGCTCCTTCCACCTGGCTACGGAGGCGCCTGTGGGCAGCATGTTCCTATGGACAAAACATGGGTGCACCATTCTAATACTGAACCAAAAGAATAATTGAAACAGTGGAAGCATCCCTCTTCATCCATCCTAAAAAGTTTCAAGTGCAGAAGTCGGCTAGGAAGGTCATGGTATCCACTTCTGGGATATGGGAGTGATCATGGTTGGTTTCTTTGAACAAAGTGCCACTAACAATGAGTATTATTCTAGATACTGAGATGTTTCTGTAAGAAAATGAATTCATTTATCCATTATAGCAACTTGCATTAATGCCATACTGCTCCAATTTGTACAGTAGTCTTCATGTGCAACAGTACCAAAAGCTTTCCTGAAATCCATGTACACCCAATTCTGTTTTTGCACAAACTTTTTTATACGAATTTGATTTAACACGAATTCAAAATAAATATTTCATTCTCTTTTTACGCGAGTCATTTTGATTTAACACGATTTATATAAATTTTTTTTGCCTAAATTCTAAGAAAAATTTTTTTTATTTGTGGATATTAGTATCATTTCTATATTACACGCACCAATAGATTGGATAACAGCTAGTCTGTGCATTTTGAAAAGCGTGCTTTTGTTTACCAATGTGTACGTCTAGGTATCTATGAATCATCAACGTTTTATTGAATTTGGTGCACATCTACGGTATTCGTGCATTGTACCTTCGGAAGACATTTAGTAGTAAGCTCTATTTCAAAGTGAAAGAATCTTTAATGAAATTTGTGCACATATAAATTTATTAATTTTGCCGATAGTCAATAAATTGTAAGTTTACAAATTTTTCATACCTTTTTTATTAATTATAACTGACATATTTTTTGGTAGCCCTTATATATATATTTGAATAATTCATCTATTACCAAATGAAAAGCAAAGCGATTTCTTTGGAACTTAAAATTCAAATTTTAGATCGTCTTGCAACTGGACAAGGGACTACATCTGTAGGAAAGCATTTTGGTGTACATGAAGCTGCCATAAGAACTATTAAGAAAATGAAGCTGCAATTAGGAAGTCTGTACGTTCTGGAACAAAAGTAAGTGTTAATTCATCATCATATACAAGAGATATTGTCAAGGAAAAAATGGAAAAGGCTCTGGTAATATGGATAGAAGATCAGTCACAAAAAAGAGTACCAGTAGATGGAAATGCCATCAAGCAAACAGCACTAAGAATTTACAGACAGATTAAAGAAAAGGAGCCAAGCATTCATCTCAGTTAAACAGAAAGTATGAATTTTCTGCGAGTACAGGTTGGATGACAGGGTTTTTTAAAGGAATGCTCTTCATAATATAAAAATTAAAGGTGAAACTGCATCTGCAGATGAATCGGCTGCTAAAGTATTCCCACAGGAACTTGCAAAAATTATTGAAGATGGAGGATACACTCCTGATCAAGTGTGGAATGCAGATGAAACTGGTTTCTTCTGGAAATGAATGCCGAACAGAACGTATGTAGCCAAATCGCAAAAATTGCTGGTGGTTTTAAGGTAGCTAAGGATCGTGTGACCTTATTATTTTCCTCCAATGCTTCAGGAGATCGTATGTTGAAACCACTGCTGGTAAATCGAGCCCTAAACCCACGTTCAATGAAAGGTGTAGATATCAATAAACTGCCTGTTCACTGGATGGCAAACAAGGCCTGGGTGACCACTGCTATCCTTTACAGAATGGTTCAACAAATGTTTCGTCCCAGAAGTCAGACGTTATATGAGTTTGAAAGGTCTCGAATTTAAAGTTCTTCTGATTCTTGACAATGCACCCAGCCATCCTGTCTTGGAACACCCAAACATACAAATTTTATTTCTGCCACCTAATACTACATCTTTGATACAACCGCTAGACCAAAGTATAATTGCGACAATTAAAACATACCACGTAAAACGAACATTCCAACACGTTTTTGGACAAATTGAATTATAAAACACTAACAGTCATTGATGTGTGGAAGAAATTCTCAATTATAGATTGTATCAATCAAGTTGGATTAGCGTTAACTGAATTAAAACCAGCAACTTTAAACGCGTGTTGGAAAGCGGTTTGGCCACAATGTGTAAAAAGCAAAGATCCCATCATCCCTAATACGACCGAATTTCCCAACATCATTACAATGGCACACAAAATTGGTGGAGAAGGATTCGATGATCTATCGTTTGAAGATATTGATGAATTGTTAACCGACAAATCCCTAAGCGAAGATGAAATATTAGAGGTTGTCCTTGGGACTCCTTATCCCACAGAACGTAGTGATAATGAAGAAAATGATCCTGTTCTAAATACAGATTTAATAAAAAGATCTGGAACTGGCCAGAAAATAATCATTTTGTCAAACATGACCCTAATGAGGAACGTGCTGGGAAGTTTCAACGTGAACTGAAGTTGTTAACAGCCTCTTACAGAGAATTATATAACGGCCTAACCAAAACATGAACACAACGATTAATAACTGAATTCGTTCGTAAAACCAGTGAAACATCAGCACCAGAGGAGACTAGTGCTGATTTTGCTCAAGAGATCACAGAAAGAATTTCATTAATAGAGGAAGAAGACGATGTCCACAACATTTCTAGTGATAGCAGTGATATTCCAGTCGTACGCAAACATATGCGCCATTTATTATCAGAAAGTGAAAATATGCATACAAATTTACTTTAATACATTTTCATTACATGTGTATTTTGTTGAAATAAAATAATAAGCTTAAAACAAATATTTTTATGTGTTTTTTTTAAATTATTTTTACCGATTTTTTAGATCCGGAACCAATCTTCTTTTCTTCCATAAATACAATGTCTTTTTTTTACACAAATTCTTTTTTACACATATTTTTCAGGAACATATCTATCGTGCAAAAACAGAATTGAGTGTATATGATATCAAAATTATTTTTTGCATCCAGTTCCTTTGTGACTACATCATAATATCCAATCAAATTGGTCAGCCAAGACTTCTCCTTAACAAACCCATGCTGTGTCTGAATTATTACTGCAGTCTTGACTAGATGATGCTGCAATGCTTCTTTAACCAGTGACTCCATTATTTTCCCCAGAACAGAAGTTAAACCAACAAGTCTGTAATTACTCGTGTAACCCTTTAGTCCCCCTTTGTGAATTGGAGATACAATTGCACATTTCAAGTCTATGGTGAACCTCCCCTGAGTCCAAGGATGCTCTCATAATTATGGCTAAGGTTTTGCTTACTTCCTTTGCCATCTCCTTTAATATAACTAGATAGATCCCATCCACCCCAGGTGCCTTTGTTATGTTTATCTCAAACAATTTCTCCTCCACTTTGTTCTCGGTTATTACAAAATCATTAAGTCCCTGTTAGAGTTTAATAAGCTTCTGTCCTCCACTTCCCTACAGAATTCCTCATGTGTGAATGTAGATTCACAATACTCATTCAGTTTGTCAGCTAGCTGAGCAGGATCATCAACACTCAAACCATCGATATCAAATGGATCAAAGAAAAACAGTTCAGAAGTCTTTGCCTTTGCTGTTTTCTTTGAATCCTTTACCAAAGATTTCTCGTAATCAGCCTTCACTTGCCTAACCTCCTTTGCGACTTAATTACAGACTTTAGTTGCCACTACAGACTAGCTTATATCTACCATAGATTTCTTTTTTTTTTTTTTTTTTCTTTTTGGTAGTTGTTGGTGCATCGGTGTGGCCATAATGCACCTCCCAAGGATTTTGCAGTACTTTGATCCAAGCCCGAGGCGGGATTCAAACCCGTGACCTTTGGGTTGTCAGGCAGGCACTTTACCCACCTGGCTAGCCCGGTCGGCCATAGACTTCTGTGTCTCCTGATAATTTATAAGCATTCCATGCATTTTTCTTCTCTACCACGAGTCTCATTAGTTCATATGACATCCATTTAGGCCTAAACCTTGAACAGTATTTCTTAGTTGGAACTAAGAAATTCCATTTAGAATTTGCTGTTGGTAACATCATCAGTTCGTCCCACTGTACAGAATTGAAAAACTGTATGAGATCACTGTGGTTACCTTTATGAAAGCAAATTCCTTCTATTTACCCCTGATGGTAGGTCCCATCTTTGCTAAAACTGATGCTAAAATCATTAGTTAATTCCATTGTATAGAATTTAGAAACTGTCTGAGATCTGAGCTCGGGTAGCTAACAAACTAAATGAATATTTTGCATCGACATTCACACATGAGGAGTTATTCAGCGAGGGGAATGCCAGAGGTGTATTCAAATCTAGCAGTAAGCTAGAGAATCTTGTAATAACTGAGAGCAAAGTGGAGGAGAAATTGTTGAAGATAAACACAAGAAAGGCACCTGGGGTGGATGGGATCTATCCAGTTATATTAAAGGAGGCAGCAAAGGAGGTAAGCAAACCCTTAGCCATAATTATGAGAGCTTCCTTGGACTCAGGGGAGGTACCCATTGACTGGAGATGTGCAAATGTGACCCCAATTCACAAAGGGGGATCAAAGGCTGACACAAGTAATTATAGACCTGTGAGTTTAACTTCTGTTCCCGGAAAATTAATGGAGGCACTGGTGAAAGAAGCACTGCAGGATCATCTAGACAAGACTTCAGTTATAGCTAGGACACAGCATGGTTTTGTTAAGGGGAAGTCTTGCCTGACCAATTTGATTGGATACTATGATGCAGTCACAAAAGAACTGGATGCAGGGAATAACTTTGATATTATATACTTGGATCTTAGAAAGGCTTTTGATACTGTTGCACATGGAAGACTGCTGCACAAATTGGAGCAGTGTGGCATTGGAGGCAAGTTGCTGCTATGGATGAAGGGGTGGTTGAGGGGGAGAAGACAGAGAGTGGTAATCAATGGACACTGCTCATCGTGGACTAATGTTATTAGTGGAGTCCCTCAGGGTTCAGTATTGGGGCCTTTATTGTTTTCTGTATTTATAAATGATATTGATGATGGTATATCAGGCTTAATGTCCAAGTTTGCAGACGATACGAAGGTTGGCGGGGTTGTCAAGGACACTACTGACACTATGCTGCTGCAACAGGATTTGGAAAGGTTGAGCAGATGGGCTTCGAGGTGGCAAATGAAGTTTAACATTGACAAATGTAAAGTACTACATATGGGAAACAGCAACCCCAGAGCAACGTATCAACTCTGTGGTACTACACTGACAGTGGTAGAGAATGAAAGGGACCTGGGGGTGGTGGTGCAGGCAGATATGAAGTTCTCTGAGCAGTGCAGACGAGCTGCAAGAGTAGCTCATGGTGTATTGTCAATGATATATAGGAATTTTTCTAGCAGGGATAAGGAGGTGATTATTCCCTTGTATAAGGCAATGGTCAGGCCACACCTAGAGTACTGTATACAGGCCTGGAGGCCTCATTTCAGGAAGGATGTAGAGCTGCTGGAACGAGTACAGAGAAGGGCAACTAGATTGGTGAATGGGACAAAGGGGTTCTCTTACGAAGAAAGGCTTAAGTTTTGCAAATTACAGTGTCTGGAAACTAGGCACCAGCGGGGTGATCTGATAGAGGTGTACAAAGCCTTGAATGGTTTGAGCATGCTCAATGCTGATGGGATTCTTCCTCTAGCTCAGAAAAATCACCTGAGAGGGCATAAATTCAAATTGAGGAAAGACAGATGTAGGATAGATGTGCGGAAATTTGCCTTTAGCCAGCGGGTGGTTGGTGGGTGGAACAGACTTCCATCCCTTGTCGTGGAAGTTGATAGTCTAAATAAGTTTAAGGCTCAGCTGGACAGGTATTTCGAACGAACAGAGGGGTGAAGTGGAAGTGGTTATTTTTATTTATTTATGTTACTTTTTTTTTTTTTTTTTTTTTTTCTTTTTTTTTTTTTGGCTGATGCTGCATAAGCTTGCTTTCTTGCATCAAATGCCTCTACTAATGCTAATGCTAATGCTAATCACAGTAGTCACCTTTACAAAAGCAAAAACTTCTCCCTTTGCCCTTAATTCTAGTTACAATTTTAAGTGAATCTCAAATCGATACACTGTGATCACTGTCACCTAGTGGTTCCTTTATTTGGAGATTCTTCATGTAAGGTTGTTATTTGGTTTTTAGGAGCATTAGCAACTAAGGCCATATTGCTCCGGGATATGCGGTGGTCATTCCCTGACCTTTCCGCATCCTCCGTATTTGGTGGTGATGGGCTCAAACCCCGGTCTAATCAAGAAGCGTGTGCTATGCACTGCTGCTCCTTCTCACCTGGCTACGGAGGCACCTCCAATGGATCAGGGAATGATGCAAAACATAAAAATTTTTTACAGGTGCGACTTCATGTGGAAAATGACTAATTTTGATGGGACAAGTCTGGATTTTTAGAAAAAATATAACCACAAAGATGCTATCTACACTATCAGTTGTGATTGGGACTCTGTAAGAAATGAAACATTACAAAAATGTTGGAGAAAGTTGTGGCCAGTTGTGATATTTGAGAAGTCCTCCTTCGTCGAATTTGAGGAGTTTCCAGGCAATAGTGCAGCTGTCAATAGCACTGTTTATGATGAAATCTGTGAGTTAGCTGACAAAATAAATTTGCCTCGAGATGGAGATATACCAGTAACTCATACACTGAATACGGAAGACATTATAGAAGCTGTTGTGAATCATGGAAAAATGAAAGTTGCAGAGGAGGAAGAAAGCGATGACGATGTGTGTCAGGTGGGAAAAGTATCCTGGCAGAGCCTACTGCAGCATTTGAAACTTTAATAGCTTTTGCAGAACAGCAACCCTTCTTCATTTCTCAGCATCTTATGCAGCTCCATATCATTCATAACTTGACTTTGTCTGAGAGATATAAGACCTTAAAGCAAGGTGATATTCGTTCATTTTTGAAGAATGCTGAAAGCAAGTTTGGCAGCACAACATCATCTACTGATGCAGATCCAAAACTATCTACAGACCCTCTTGATCCTGTCTCAGCTACATCAGCAGATCCTGACTATTCTCATGCAATGTCTACCCAGTAAACTCTCTACCTACTGCAACAGTTTTGAGTGTGTTTTTTTGTAAGTTACTGTATTCAAAAAGCGGTTCCTATAATAAAACTGTTTCTTTAGTAAATTTTTTCTATGTCTGTCTTAATTTTCTAAGTATTGGCTTAGTATAATAGTCCAGGGGCTCACATCTGGTGAGTATGGGCTTGGCACATGAAGGAGCCTGAGCTGGATATCATCATTCTTCTCTTCTTGGTGATTCCCTTCTACTTTTGACTCTCTCAGGGTAGCTTGGGGAATTTTTTTTTTGGCTGATGCAGCATAAGCCTCAGGCTTCCTTGCGCCATATAGCTAATAATAATAATAATAATAATAGTCAAGTATTATTTTAATACTAACTCTCAAGCAACCAGAAACTACAGTTATCCGGCATCTACCAATCCCCATGGGTGTTGGTTAACTGGGAGTCTACTGTATATATATTTTAACTCTTTCCATTAATGAAAGAGACAGCGAAAGCAGCCAAACAAGGATGAAAACGTTAATCTTCCCAACATTACTGCCATCTACAAGCCACATGCAAACATTATTTGTAGCTCATAAAACAGATCAGTATTATATCTACTTCCCTAAATTGTAGTAAGATATGTGTATTATGGTTAAAAACAAAATCTATATATAAAAATTGTGATGTGAACATTGAAATCTACACATAACAATTGAATGCAAACAGCTGTTATATTAGTGGATAGAGGATGGACAAGTGATGTGAGAAGTGGAATTTTTTTTTTGCCTGATGCTGTGAAGCTTGCTTCCTAGCATCATTTGTCAATACTAATACACAAAGTAACAGCATTCATGATTCAACACAAAATACTTCCTTTGCAATTTTTATTAATTCTTATTACAGTAAAACCTCTAATTCAAACTAACAGAAAGAAGGGATAATCTGAATCAGTAAAAAGTCTAAATTATAGAATATAATTATAAATAAATATTTAAGTTGCAATTTGCAAAAATAAGCAAATTTATTCATAACCCAGTAATAGATTTTTTTTTTTTTTTTTTCTTGTTAGTTGTTGGCGAATCAGCTTCTATGCCCATAATGCACCTCCCAAAGGTTTTGCATTTTACTGTGATCCAAGCCCAAGGCGAGAATCAAACTCGCGACCTTTGGGTTGCCAGGCATGCACTTTTACCTACCTGGCTAGCCTGGTCGGCCCAGTAATAGATGCTAATTTAGATGGTGTGAGGGCAAAAATATGAGTGAAAATGTTTCTAATAAATATTGAATACAACAGTATTCAATATTTATTAGAAACAAACTTTAACAAACCTATAACAAACTTTAATTAATGTATTGAACATTTAAGTACAGTATACAAGTTTGATCAGATGCAAATAGTCCCTCCCCAATTATATTGTCCTTTTGAAATGGAAATTTTCTGTCACACAAAGGTCCTATTAATGGCTATTTCTCAACATCATTTTTAAATTCCTTAATAGATATAAATATTTTCCTTATCAGAATCCTATTTTTATCAGTATTAGAAAATTTAATAATAGTATTGAGGCTTCTTCCTGTATGTTTCTTTTTCTTTCTTTTTCTTTACTTCCTTCTTTTTCATCACTTCCTGCTTCACCTACCGTGAAATGTTATTTTTCCATCACCCAACCTTATCTGATTCGAGTACAGTCAGTTCTGCTATAATGCGCATTTTCGCAACGCGAATTTACTCCAACACAACTGATATATTAGGGAACAATGCAAGTATAATGCAATTTTTGCATTGCCTCGTGCAATTTCATCTGCAAAATAACACACTAGGTGAATGAAAAACCCGGCACCAAGCTGAATGTAGCGACCTGCACAGCAATCACAAAGTTTACGAAGTTTAAAAAATGTCAAACATCAAATGTGTGAGAGCTATATTTCTCATTTACTGTAGTTGTATCGGTCGGAGACACGCTGTATTCACAAGATAACACGTGATATTGTAGGCCGACTCAAATTTTCAGCTCACATTTTTCTGTTTGAACAGAAATTTCGGTGAGGCATGATAGCATAAGCAAAGGAGCACATTTCTGTTATTACCATAAAACAATAAAAACAATTTGCAATGGGCTTTTCTGTTAGTTCAACCGAATTATAAATGGGTAGTAAACTCAATCTTATTGCATTTGCGATAATACCGATGGCTGGAATTCTGTGGATTTTTTTATTTTATTATGGTGAAATGTGTTTCCCCTTCAATGAAATCTTCAATCTTATAAAAAACATAAATTTTCAGAATCTTCATTTCATTCCTATTTTTTCAGCTTCGTAAACTTGTATCACTTATGCAATTATGTGTTTGTTGTTATTGATTGCTTATCTTTTTTTAATGTTTTAAATTTTACAATCCAAAAAAAAAAAGAAAATGTCAGTGAGCAGAAATATCAATCAAGTAAACTTCATCTTGTCAAGGTAAAGTGCTATATTTACTGAAATATTTGTTTATTTATTAGAAATTTAAGATGTTTATGCCTGTGTTAGCAATTTTATTGGGTTTCTAACTTTATTTAGTGTTTTACTTACCAGACTGAAATAAGCCCTGTTGTTTTTAATGCATGAAATACCATAATGTGGCGATTTTTAAGAACACATGTACCGCATTATAGCAAAACTGACTGTAAATGCAGGTGCTAGTGAATTTTACACACCAATAGGCTTTGGGAGGGGAAGATAAGAGATATTTTAAAATGGAAACTTTAAAAACTTTTCTTATTTCTGACTTTATATTGTCAAATAAAAATTAATAAGATCAAAAACACCATTGGAAACAACACCTTATTATCCAAATTAAAAATTTACCAACTACCTTACACAACCTAAACCTTGGAAAAAGCAAAATGAAAAAAAAAAAATCTGTAGAAAATACTAAAATTTGTAATGCAATTTTAGCAGATATTTAAATACTTGAAGTTTTTCTGTTTTTAATGCAAAATACACCAGACTGCTAACTAACTGAGATATATAAAGCCTTGAATGGTTTGAGCAGGCTCAATGCTGATGGGATTCTTCCTCTTGCTCAGAATAATTGCCTGAGAGGGCATAAATTCAAATTAAGGAAAGACAGTTATAGGATAGATGTGCGGAAGTTTGCCTTTAGCCAGCAGGTAGTTGATTGGTGGAACAGACTTCCATCTTTTGTTGTAAAAGTTGATAGCCTAAATAAATTTAAAGCTGAGCTGGACAGGTATTTGGAACGAATGGAGGGGTGAAATGGGAGCGGGTTTTTTGGCTGATGCTGCATAAGCTTGCTTTCTTGCATCGTATGCCTCTGCTAATGCTAATGGCTTAATATACTTTTGCTACTGTTGTGAAACCCCATTCACACACTTCTGATCTTTAATGCTTAACAGCTTTTTCTGTGAATGTGCTATTTTATTCCACTTTCAACTTGTAGCCTAGCAGCAAGCAGCATTTTTTGAATTATAATTTCTACTACTGACTGCTGTCTTTTCTATGTCTTGTCAGAATCATAAAAAAAAAAATTGAATTCCTTCCTTCAATACAAATGTTTTGCAATTCAAATGGAATCACTGATCCATATGATATATAAGAGCTCTGGTATAAGTAGTAGTAATGACAAATGATGCAAGAAAGCAAGCATACAGCATCAGCAAAAAAAAAAATAAAAAACAATTCACCCATCTGTACCATCTAAGAATTTGTCTGTTATCCCTTGAATTTATTCAACCCATCCACTTCCACAACAGATAGAAGTCTGTTCCACATTCTCTCCTCAGATCTCTTAATATCATTAGTGTCAATAGTTCAACAATATCACCTTTTGTGCCCTTAAAAGATGGGAGGTAAAAAAAAAAAAAAAATTTGATAAAATTTCAGAATGTGCAGAATGCATTAATGCTTTTTTGCAAATTAGTGTTGTTCCTTGTATTTCCTTTTCATTTATCCATTTATCAGCAAAGTCATCATTTACATGGCTTTGCTCAAAAATGCTCATATCTGCATAACAGTTAAGAATGCAAAACGTTCACATAAGACTTTCAACCAAAATTTCCCAATTAACAACTTCCTGAAGTTTTGTGAAGTACTCTGTATAATATATATTATACCTTCATAGTATGGATTTGTGCAAGAATTCTATTATTAAAATAGAATTTTTAACATATATAAAAATTAAGGATATATAACAGACTTTAATATACTTTCATATAGCCCAATAAAAAAAAATCAAACAAAAATAAACAAGAGAAACCAAAAATAATAATAAAAAGTTTTTTTTAGAATTTTCAAGGTCACTGGTTCTCTAGAAAATACAAACAATCGCTTAGCATCTAGCAGATACAAAATGAACATCTATTTTTTTTTTCCAGCTGTTTGAATTTAGCCAGCAAAACCAAAGCTCTACAGCAAAGAATAGACTTGTCACTGTTGTCTCACAAACACTGGACAGGAACAGATGGCCAGAAGAATAGATGCTTTTGCTCACTTGACATCTGTTAAATGGCAAACAAAAATGTAATGTTTTGTATCGTAATATATCGTAATGAAACCAGAAATTATTATGTAATCAGTTAAAGAATATTAGTGGGCAAAGGTACATGGAAGGATTTGATTCCATAAAAAAAAAAAAAAAAAAAAAAAAAAAAGAGCAGTAAGCAACGATTTTTAAGTAAAAACCACAATAATTTAATTTCTATGCATCTACTATATTTCCATTCACTTCTCCAATCAGCACACAAAAAAAAAAAAAAAAAAAAAAAAAGTGCAGTGCTTCAGTTACAATATATGGTACATGGATGGCCTATGTGACATATAGGAAAAAAAGAAATAAATTGCTGGATTTCTATTAGTCTGATTTTAATGAAATTTGGGAAGTTTCAATAAACCACTCCAAATGAGCCAAATATAAAATTTTAATAAATTGGCCAACTGAGAGTTGAGTTATTACTTATGCATGGACAAAAAAAAAAAAAAAAAAACGCCATATTTCTATTGGCCCAATTTTCATGAAATTTAGGACAGCTCAGCAATTTTTTCTTAAACAGGCCAAATGTAAAATTTAATGAAAATCCCTCCATTAAAAACAGAATTATTATATGCTGACAAACAGATGGATAGGGTGAAAACAACAGGTTCATTATGCATACATGCTAGAGCAATTTAAAAAAAAAAAAAAAAGTGTCTCTATTAATCATTCGTTGCTAGTATGGTGTCTGATGTCTCAGATGCCATACTAAAGGTCAATAACTGAAGGTCAATAAAGAAATTAAGCCTAAAAAAACAGGTGCCATGAAGATCACAATTTTAAACCATTTTTTGTCTTTATTCCAAAGTGATGAATGGTTCACAGAATGTGTTATATAAGCATTTAAAACAAAAAAAAAAACAGGTGCCATAAAGCTCATGATTTTAAAACCTATTTTTGTATTATGTGCCTGCTCATGCAAGTTTTACTTATCAGGCACAACAGCTGGCAAATTAATAAAGAAAAATCTTTTCCTGAAAGGTATTTGCATCGCAGCTGAGTAAATAGTAGTTCAGGGCACAAAGAAACTAAAAAATTAGAGTCAAAATGATCCATCTTTTTTTTGTACATGCCACATGGTTCAGCTTTCTAATTGGGCTTGCAGACTTACTGTACAAGAGTTAGCATTAGCATTAGCATTAGCAGAGGCATATGATGCAAGAAAGCAAGCTTATTCAGCATCAGCCAAAAAAAACAAAAAAAAAAAAAAAAACCCACTCCCATTTCACCCCTCCGTTCGTTCGAAATACCTGTCCAGTTGAGCTTTAAATTTGTTTAGGCTATCAACTTCAACAACCAGTGATGGAAGTCGGTTCCACCAACCAACCACCCGCTGGCCAAAGGCAAATTTCCGCACATCTATCCGACATCCGTCCTTCCTCAATTTGAATTTATGCCCTCTGAGGTGATTATTCTGAGAAAGATGAAGAATCCCATTGGCATTGAGCATGCTCAAACCATTCAAAGCCTTATACACCTCTATCAGATCACCTCGCCGGTGCCTAGTCTCCAGACTCTGTAATTTGCAAAACTTAAGCCTTTCTTCGTAAGAGCAACCCTTCGTTCCATTTACTAATCTTGTTGCCCTTCTCTGTACCCGTTCCAGCAGCTCTACATCCTTCTTGAAATGAGGCCTCCAGACCTGTATACAGTACTCAAGATGTGGCCTTACCATTGCCTTATACAATGGAATAATCACCTCCTTATCCCTGCTAGAAAAATTCCTGTATATCATTGACAAGACACCATGAGCTACTCTTGCAGCTCGTCTGCACTGCTCAGAGAACTTCATATCTGCCTGCACAATTACCCCCAGGTCCTTTTCATTCTCCACCACTGTCAGTGTAGTACCGCAGAGTTGATACGTTGCTCTGGGGTTACTGTTTCCCATATGCAGCACTTTACATTTGTCGATGTTAAACCTCATTTGCCACCTCTCAGCCCATCTGTTCAACCTGTCCAGATCCTGTTGCAGCAGCATAGCGTCAGTATTGTCCTTAACGACCCTGCCAACCTTTGTATCATCTGCAAACTTGGACATTAAACTTGATATCCCATCATCAATATCATTCATAAACACCGAAAACAACAACGGACCCATCACTGAACCTTGAGGAACTCCACTAATAACATTAGTCCACGTTGAGCAGTGTCCATTGATTACCACTCTCTGTCTTCTGCCACTCAACCATCCCCTTATCCATAGCAGCAATTTGCCTCCAATGCCACACTGCTCCAATTTGTGCAGCAGTCTTCCATGTGCAACAGTATCAAAAGCCTTTCTAAGTTCCAAATATATAATATCAAAGTTATTCCCTGCATCCAGTTCTTTTGTGACTACATCATAGTATCCAATCAAATTGGTCAGGCAAGACCTGCCCTTAACAAAACCATGCTGCGTCTGTGCTATAACTGAATTCTTGTCTAGATGATCCTGCAGTGCTTCTTTAACCAGTGCCTCCATTAATTTACCTGGAACAGAAGTTAAACTAACAGGTCTATAATTACTTGTGTCAGCCTTTGAACCTCCTTTGTGAATTGGGGTCACATTTGCGCATCTCCAGTCCATAGGTACCTCCCCTGAGTCCAAGGAAGCTCTCATAATTATGGCTAAGGGTTTGCTTACTTCCTTTGCTGCCTCCTTTAATATAACTGGATAGATCCCATCCACCCCAGGTGCCTTTTTTATGTTTATCCCCAACAATCTCTCCTCCACTTTCCTCTCAGTTATTACAAAATCATCCAGCTCACTGCCAATGTTTACTTTACCTACATCATTCTCCTTCCTGAATAACTCCTCATGCGTGAATGTAGATGCAAAATACTCGTTTAGATTGTTAGCCACCTGAGCAGGATCCTCAACTGTTGAACCATCAATATCCAGTGGACCAATCTGATTCATCCCTTTCCTTTTCGAGTTCAAGTATGTAAAGAACTCTTTTCTGTTTTTCTTTGCATCCTTCGCCAAGGATTTTTCATAGTCTGCCTTTGCCTGCCTAATCTCCTTTGTGACTTGGTTACAGACCAACTTATATCTATCATAGGCTTCCATGTCACCCATTAATTTGTATGTATCCCATGCATTTTTCTTCTCTGCCACATGTCTCATTAGTTCATCTGACAACCATTTAGGCCTAAACCTTGAACAATATTTCTTAGTTGGTATGTAAAGCCTGGTAGCCTCCAAGATTAGTTCCTTGAATGCTTCCCATTTTGAGTTTGCTGTTGGTAACATCATCAGTTGGTCCCACTGTATAGAATTTAAATACTGTCTCAGACCATCATAGTCGCCTTTACGAAAACAAAAACCCTTCCCTTTACCTCTGATGGTAGTTACCTCCTTGAGTAAATCCCACTTCAACACACTGTGATCACTGCCACCTAGTGGTTCATTTATCTGCAGGTTCTTAATGCATGAGGAATCACTACTGATAATCAGATCAAGAGTATTGCTCCCTCTCGTTGCCTCACGAACATGCTGATGTAGAAAACAATCATCCAATAAATCCACAAAAGCCTTGCTAGTGTGCGAGTGACCAACCCACAAATTCCAGTCAATATCTGGGAAATTAAAGTCCCCCATTATAAGACTCTCTGATTTACTGGCCCACTCTATTTCCCTGTACAATATCTTATTATACTCATCAGAGTCATTAGGCCTATAGCACACTCCTACTCTCAATTTTGATTTCCCTATGCTTACGTCACACCAAACTGACTCGACGCTGCCCTGTCCATCGATGTCGACTGGCTTCACTTCTTTGGACTTTATGTGTTTCTTAATTAATAGCATAACCCCTCCTCCCCTCCTGTCCTGTCTATCCTTTCTATACACATTGTATTCCCCAAATTCCAGTTCCGCATTACTTATATCTGTGTGACACCACGTCTCTGATATCCCAACAATATCTGCCTTTGATGTTTTGAGCAATACCTCAAATTCATCAAATTTATTTACCAAACTCCTAGCATTGGTGTACACGCAGGTATACATGCACCTGTTTCTATTCTTAGCTACCCTAACACAACCCATGTGTTTACTTGTACCGCAATGACTACCAGCAGTCTCTGAAATATCCTGCATCCTGTTTTTCAGACTTCTGCTCATTTCAATAGAAGCAGTGCAAGAATCACTTCCACCTCTGCCACTGGCTACTGTTAATCTATTAGTCCTTGTATCCCCCCCAACTAGCAGTTTTCCGACCCACCTAACACTGCCTCGACAGCATCAGCAAAAATTCTTGCACCCTTTCTATTTAAGTGTATCCCATCCCTGTAGAAGCAATCTCTCCTGTTAACAAGTACAGTCCAGGCTGAAAAAAATTCTACCCCTTGAGCCTTGCACAATCCCTCCAGGGCCGAATTGATCGACAAGGCTCTCATCATATACTCCCTCCTATCGTGTCTGGGCAGAATTGCAGACACTTTCAAGTTCAACCCTAATTCACGGCTTTTTTTCAACAGTGACCTGTACTTGCTAAGTAATTCCGCCGGTCTCCTACTCTTAATATCATTAGTGCCAACGTGTACAACTATATCACCTTTTGTGCCCTTAAAAGATGATATCCGTTCTACAACGTCATCAACCTTTGCCCCTGGCAGACATACCCTGGTCCTATTCCACCTATCCTTTTTACAAAGGATGTTCCCCGTTTCCCTGACAATAGAGTTAGATATCTAAACAACAGTTATTCGGGTATTGGTGGGGAGGGGGCTATGAAAGTCAAAAAATTTTTTATGTAAAAGAGGAAACAAAAACCAATGATACAAATTAGGGACAACACTGTCATGGACTACAGAACAAGTGCCACAGGTGAGCTGGATTAAGTTTGTCATTCTTAATTTCATGTTTTTGTAACATGAAAATACAGTAAATAATTATTCAGAATTTTTTTTTTTTCCTTTTTTCCCTACCCCTTTTTAACTATAGGAAAAAAAAACAATAGTTTTATCCCTATTGCTAAAAACACAGCTGGTATTAATTTAAAAACCAAATTAATATATAAATATTCTTTCAAAATAATAAACATATTTCAAGTATGAAAGTTGAAACTATAGGAGATTAATTTTCTGAAGATGGGAAATCCAAGTGATGCTTTGTAGACAAGGAGAGATTAATTTATAATTTTATTGATGTTCCCATATACAGCAGAGTGCTGATAACCCAAACTAATTCGGACTGGGGGTAGTTAGGACTTCCAATGTTTGGATTTTTGAACTTATCAAAAATACTGTTCTGGAGACTAAAAAAAAGGTTTAGTAAGTTAAGAAAAAAAAAGTTGTACTTTTTTTTATAGGTAACAAAACATTTATTTTTATTCATAGGTAACAAAACAAATGGAACTTTCAGCCACAATAACACATATGCATGGGACTTTAACGAAAATAATTATTATTTTTTGTTGCACCGTTTTCGAAATTCGTTTCTTTGCTGCCAGAGTAGTTGACTTGGACAGGATTCGGTTTGTTGCTCCTACCTAGCTCTCGTGGGAAGCACAGTTTGCAGAATCACGATCCTCCTGACCTGGGTGAAAAAGATCCAAGTTCAAGAACCATCGATGACAGTGGGAATTTTTATGGACCTTTTCATAATTTATTTATTAGTATTAGCCATATGGTGCAAGGAAGCCTGAGGCTTATGCTGCACTAGCCAAAAAAAAAAAAAAAAAAAAATTTACCCTGAGAGAGAGAGAGAGAGAGAGAGAAAAATCACTAAGAAAGAGAAGAATGATGATATCTAGCTCAGGATCCTGGGTGTGCGAAGCCCATACTCTTTTACAAAGATATTTCTAAAAATAATCTGATATTGCTGAGCATTATATTTAACTCACTGACAGGTGCATGCAAACTCAGATGGCTAGGGTATGTTTTAGTATTAGAAAACAATACAAGAAAGGAAGTTAACAGCATCAGCCAAAAAACTACCCACCTCACCCACCTATCCACCCCTCCCAAGAATTTGCCCAGTTCTTCCTTGAATTTATTCAAACTACCCACCTTCACAACAGACAGAAGCTTGTTCAAACAGTCAAAGACTTGCTGGCTGAAGGCAAACTTCCACAGATCTATCCTTCAATTTGAATATGTCCTCTTGTGTGTGTAGTCTCTGCAAGAGGAAGAATGCCATCAACATTGAGCTCACTCACTCCATTCAAGGCCTTGAACACCTCAATCAGATCTCCTTATAGGCAACTACAAGGTGTATCCAGATGCTACAAATTACAGAAATGAAGCCTTTCTTAAGAGCACCCTTTTCTTCTATTCACCAGAATATAGAACTGGTTCAGCAGATTTACATCCTTCCTGAAATGTGGTCTACAGACCTATATACAGTACTCAAGATTTGACCCGACCATAGTCTTGTGCAAAGGAATAATCACCTCCATCCCTGCTAGTAAACCTCCAGTATAATATTTACAAAACAACTTGAGCTGCCTGGCAGCACTGCTCAGAGAACTAACTGCACAATTATCCCCATATATTTTTCATTTTCTACTAAACTGTGTCGTACCATATAGTTGGTACATTGATCTGGAATTACTGCTACCATATGCAATACCTTGCATTTATAAATGTTAAACTTCAACCGCCATTTCAGTCCATCAGCCTAATTTTTCTAAATCTGTTGCAGTAACTTGCCTCACAAAGTGCATTAGAAAAGGTGTGCTCTTCATTTGTCGCCTTTGGTTCATCATAAGTGTTTCTTGACTAATTTTTTCTTTATTTCTTTTTCCATATTTCTTTATTTCTTTTTCCATATAGGTTTCTTGGGCTTTTCAGAAAGTTGTAATATTCCTCGTCGATATCTTAGTCCTGAGCAGTTTTTCACAACATGGTTCAGTTATTTGGTCTCAGGCAATAATAGCATGGTTTTTTGTGCCAGAAACTCAGATTTTTCGTCCAGCAGGGCAGAAAATCAACCAGAGAACACACGCAATTTTAAAGTATACACAGAGCAATGTGGTCTTAGTTGCTGATGCTCCCAAAACCCAACTACAACAAACAGCATCTTCGAGGGATGGGTCATTAGCTATTCTCATATTTCTCATAGTTTTTTTTGTTTTTTTTTTTTTCGCACCATCATCTGAATCAAGTTTCGATGCAAACTTTAAAATTTTTTCCTTGTTGTTTGTAGGGCACAAATAGGGCTCCAACCTCGTAAAATTTTCCTAACAAAGACCCGTTTTCGTTAGGAAAATCTGAAAGTCTATTTAAAATCAAAATCTTCAATTTCAATTTAATTGTTAAAAATTTCTGCTTCCTTTTAAAAGACAAAGGAGACCACCATAACTACAGTACAGTAAAAAAATAAAACTCTGTAAATGTTCAGAATCTTTTCATTCCTATAACTAAACTTCATAAACTTTTTAATCCATATCTCACTTAAGCATATCGTGTTGCAATATCTGCATACCCTATCCTTTATTATTGATTGATGCTTATCTTTTTTTACTGTTTTAGATTTTACAACACCAACCTCCCCAAAAAAAAGTCAATAAACAGAAATATCAGATTACAAAGTGTTATGCTTAGTTAGTACTGTATGTATATTAATTAATTTATTATGAAACAACGGGGATTACCTTTAATTTAGATATAGGAAGCTTCTTTTCCAACCAACTCTCCTAGTCTAACGCGCTAATAATTCTTTGGGAAGGCGATATCAATTTTACAAAACATGGGACATCTTCCACACTGTCAGAACCGTAGTGTTCAGACCCCTCAGTCTGAACATTGAGAGCTCAAGACTTCTGTCTTCAAACGCTATACCTCTGGCAGCAAGGACCATTACATGGATTGACATAAAATTAAATTTTTAAGGTCTATACCGCTTAATAAATATGGACCGATTATTTTCTTCGGTCGTGTAGCTTGACATTAGAATTAAATTTAGGAGTCGAAAAAGTTTAATGGATATTGGGGAGGAATGTAGAGAATAAACTCGGTCTCAATGTTGAGACCGAGGGGTCTGAACACTACGGTTCTGACAGTGGGGAAGATGTCCCACATGTTTTGTAAAATTGATATCGCCTTCCCAAAGAATTATTAGCGCATTGGACTAGGAGAGTTGGTTGGAAAAGAAGCTTCCTATATCTAAAATAAAGGTAATCCCTGTTGCTTCATAATATAATAGAATATAGGAATTATCCAGCACTTAATAGCTCTCTATTATCAAAAGAGTATATTAATTAAGTACTGTACGTATAATAATTAAGTACTTTATGTAAGTTAATTAAGTATATCATTTAAAATATCATTAATATCATATAATTTAAGTATAACATTAAGTTAAAATAAAAGTATGAATTTGTGCTGTATACCTTCATATTCCTCTGATTTTCATTTGGTACAACTGCCGTTCAATAGAATCAAAATTCAATTCGCAAATATGATAAAAATAACCAGGTGCTTACTGTAATTATTTGATGGCAGCAGCATAAAATAAAAGCTGACTCTTACGGAGTATTGACATTTCGACATTCAGATTTCAACACTCTACCGTATTAAAAAAATTAAGAGTACACAAATGCCAGACAGAAGACATTGTCTGGCATTTGAGTGTATGTGTATATGTGCATGTGTGTATATATATGTGTGTGTGTGTATACATTAACTGAACTGCACACACATAAAATCATATCTTATAGTAACATGAATTTAATTATGATTGAAAAATAAGGCCTTCAACCATCTTTTCCATTTTGTTATAGTTGGAAATTGGGGAGAGGTCTCTACAGTAATAGCTAACAACTTTTTAAAAATGGAGAAAAACGGTTTTCTGTTTGATCCTCACTATCACAGAACTTGATCACTCAATGTTATCATACTCATAAGTTTCAGTGTTAACTGAATAAGTAAAGTTTTAATTTTTTTTTTTTTTTTTTAGTTTTCAATTATTTTTTTGTCTTGTGTCAACTTGAAGCGAGGGGCAGAAAAAATACTTCGGCTCATGTCTTTCGCAAAAGGCTCGTGTCTTCTGATGGAGCATATGCAATACAGGTATTCCTAAAACAGCAGTAGAGATCATGCATCAAAAAATTAAACAAATAATAATGAAACAGCATCATGAATTTAAAGCCGTGCTTCTGGTCTGTTCGTTTTTCCCTTTAAAAATTGTCAAGGTATCAGTATATCCACGGCTATTTAAAATGCTACACACATGACTGTGTCTCATTAACCGTAAATTTTATAACAACGTGAACGATACATTACTTTCAAGGCTAACAATTTAAAGATCTAAACACATTTTCAAGAATATTAAGCGTCCCTTGACAATTCTTATACATACAAATTTATAACCTACATACACATATATACGGGTCACGATGAAGAAACAATTAGTAGAGATCAATATTATATACTTTACCATTTTTCGAGTCTTCTAGCATCCTCTGTAAATCCGTAAATGCTAGATTTACACCATATAAATCTCCAAATTTTAAGAGAAAGGAACATATTACCGCAAAATTTGGATCGTCATGACAATTTTCTTCGCCTGACGCCATTTTAGCCAACCTAAACAAAACAGTTTCCCATAACTCGACATAACATTTTTAGTTTCGTATGAATATAATTAGAACAAATAAATAATATTAAGCATGAAAATTACAAAATAATTTTATCTAGAAAGATGAGCTGGTTAAAATATCTATATGGATAAAAATCGAGTCTTTGGAGAATTCGAATACAAACAACACATAATACAGTACAATCCAGCTGCAGTAAAAAGGTTCGCTGTTTTTAGGGAATTACGTACTTGTTAAAATTCTCTCTTTTCTTTTATTTTTATTTTTTATTTCCAATTATTATATTTATGTATACATATGGTTTTGAGTGAACGCAGCAAACTTTGATTATTAGATTTCTTAGGCAAAAACTTTTTTCTAAAAATTTTAACACATTGTAACAGTCCTACCAGTAACTAAAATACTTCATTTAGATACGTCACCAAGAAAACAAATCAGCCACTAGGAAGAAATAGCTATTCAGAAGTAGTGGCCCATGTATTTCTCGAGGGCCACTATGCACATACCTATTGTAAAGTGTAAAGTGTTCATTGTCTAACGGCCCAAGGGGTTTCCCCCATCTTCGTGTTGTGTACTCTGTTTGTTAAAAACAGATCACTGTGAAGGCCAGAGATTTTAAAAAGTGTAGGGTACATGTTTATGTTATGTAGTGTCATGTTGTGTTGTTCCTCTGACCTTTTAGCCGTTGGGCCCCTAGTGGTACCCCCCGTTGCCCACACTGAACCCCGAGGAGGCAGGTCAGGCATAGAGGGATCGCATTAGAAGTAATTACTCTGGCAGGCCCTGCCACCTAATTTCCTAAGATTTCAGTGGCAAGGGCCTAAAAAAAAAAAATAATAAATAAAATAAAATAAATAAAAATAAAAAAAATAATAAAAATAAAAAATTAAATAAAATAAAAAAATAAAAATAAAAAATAATAAAAAAATAAAAAATATATAAAATAAAAAAATAAAATAAAATAAAATGAAATAAAAAAATAAGAAAAAAATACATATTTAGTTAGAGTAGGGGTGAAGACTGAGGAAGGGGGGGACAGATAGAAATATGGGGATGATAGGGAAGGCAACCCCAGAAAGGTCAGTGGGGACTGGCCCCACCAGGAGAAAAAAGGGGGTAGTAGGGTGGGGGAGGAGACAGAAACCCATCCCCTCCCTCTCCCTAGCGGGGGAGGGGGTATTAAAGTGAACCAAGTTAGCGTACCTGGTACGGAATGCTAGTTGGCCAAGAAAAGCAGTTGACATCTAATGGCACTCCGGTGGCGTTGTCAGTCTTTTATCTAGGAGATTGTCTTATCACATCCGTGAGAGACAAGTCCAGAAGTATAAGAACCTTTTGTCTTTCTTAGATTGTCTTAATTTGTGGGTTGTCTCTATTCAAAGGTAGTTATTTGGTAGTTATCTTTGGTGGATGACATTTTGGAGAATGTATGGTAGTTCACACCAATGATGGTAATGCTGGTCAAGTTTAGCTGCCTTGTTCCAGTACCATCAGGGTCCCTGAGTTCATTTAGTAGAGGGTTATCATGTTGCTGCAATTAGTTGTCTTTTCCTCAAGAAAAGCTTCTGTGCGTAGTTGGTGAGAGCTTGATACTCTTCCTTAGTATCCAGTAAATGGTTTTCTTTGCCTTTTGGTATATAAGTCAGCTTTGTGATAAGCTGGCAGCAGAGGTCATCGTAGAGGGGGCACTCATGCATGAGGTGATCCCAGTCCTCAATTCCTCCACAGGTGCATGTTGGGTCCTCTTCTAGGCCAAAGGTTGTTAGCTTTGCCTTTATTGAACCATGGCCAGTAAGCAAATACGTGGCATACAGGCCTGGAGAAAACCATAATGGGGATTTTGGATAGATTCTGCTAACATCTGGGATGAATCTCCTGGTGATTTCCCCCTTGGTTGAATTTGTCCAGCGGTCCTGCCACACCCGCTGCATGTGTGCTTGAAGTCTCCTCTTCTCAAATTTTTGGTTGGTAAGATTCAGCTCGAATCCCAAGCAGGTCTGAGCCACGCCCTTAGAAAGATGATACAACATTCCATTTCTCACCACCTCCAGGTCGAGGGGGATGGCCCCCACCAGGTCCTGGAGGGCGTGAGTACTTACAGTGCAGCAGGCACGAGAGATGGAGAGCAGGACCGTGCGTTGAGTGGAATCCAGGATTCGTCTGTTTACTGCAGTCGTAGCCTTGCCAAACCAAATTCCGGCTGCATACGTAATCACAGGGATGAAGACAGCCTTGTAATACACCGAGAGGGTTCGCTTGCTGAGACCCCAGTCCTGACGAGATATCCTAGCAACCATGGCAGTATAGTTTCTCACTTTGGTTCTGATGTATTTGAGATGAGCTTGGAAGGAGAGTTTTCTGTCCAGTACTATGCCAAGATATTTCAGTTGCCCTGACAACTTTATGGTCTTGTTTCCAATTTTAATCTGTGGTGGTCTTGTAATACAGAGAGTTCCTTTAAGAAGCAGAGAGTTTGTTTTTGATGGTGATATGGTCAAGCAGTGTGTTTTTGCCCAGTCCTGGAGGATTTGGAGTGCATGGTTTGCCAAGGTCTCAAGCTGGGCCCTGGAATTTGCAGTCACCATCAGGATGAGGTCATTAGCAAAGGCTTGTGAACGAACCTCCCCGAGGTCAAGGCATAGAAATTCGTCCATCACCATGTTCCATAAGGTCGGCCCGAGAACTGAGCCCTGGGGGCAGCCACGGTGTATCCGTCTTGTGAGTTTCTGATAAGGTGCATTTACTGTGATGACCCTATTTGAGAGGAAGCTTTTCATGATATTGAACAAATTGTCTAGTACATTTGATTGCCTGAGTCTGCGGAGGACGCTCGGCCACCAAAGGGTGTCGAACGCTCCCGCGAAATCAATTGTAATCATCAGGAAGTATTTCCTGTCTGCTTGGCGGGCCTCAGTGAGCAGTGCCTGTAGAGCATCAACCGTGGAACGCCCTGGTCTGAAACCATATTGGTTTGGTGATATTAGGTTTACTTTCTCATAGTGGCAAAGACGTGCCTTCCAAAGAGCCAGACGATCCTGGCCTCCTCCTGAGGTTGAACCCCTCAGACAACAATACAGGGAAGCCAGGAATAACTACACTGTGATGATCAGGCAACGGAAGAAACTGTCCTGGGAGCATCTGGTTTCCACAGTCGGCAATACAGACCCATGGAGCATCATATATAGAATAACCACAAACAAGTTACCAAGGGTCACGCCCTCCACCATCACCCCACAAGGCACCATGACAAAAAACTGGCACGACACCGTCAACAACATTCTCAATGCCACCTTCAAACCCATCGAAGAGGACAACACACCTCAACAGCATCAGCTGTGCCACGCCAACAAAACCTACCAATCGGCCCAAGTGGAACAACCATTCACCCTGCAAGATTTACAAACTGCCATACAAAAAATAAAAAACAAAAGAACCCCAGGACTGGACATGCTTGAACCAGAAGTGGTAAAAAAGGTGGCCGAGTATGTCCCGAACTTGCTGTTAGACTTATAAAACCACTGTCTTCGTCAGCGCTGGTTCCCTTCGGACTGGAAGGTAGCCAGCATAAAATTAATCATAAAAAACCCATCAAAGCAGCAACATATACCGGAGTCCTACCGACCTATATCTCTCCTGTCTGTACTCAGCAAAGTCCTGGAACAACTTCTTAGACAGAGGCTTGAAGTACATTACACCGCAGCAAATTTAACAACAGACAAACAGTTCGGATTCAAAACGGGGAAATCCACTCTGGATGCACTAGAATATATCATGAATGCCGCGTCAAACTGCCAACGAAAGTACCTTCTTCTCATCTCTGTGGACTTTGCAGGGGCGTTCGACGCCCTCTGGTGGCAGAGCATCCTCGCAAGACTAAGAGCTGCAAACCTGCCATCAAACCTATACGGATGCATTCAGAGTTACCTGAACAATAGGAAGGTCCTAGTGCAGGCTCCCTACTACAAGGTTGAACGTCAGGTACACAGGGGCTGCCCTCAGGGCTCTGTACTGGGTCCCCTCCTTTGGAACTACGTGCTGGATGAGTTCCTCTCCCTGGAACTGGGGGGTGTGCAAGCGCTCGCATAGGCAGATGACCTCTCCCTAATCCTCTCTGCTGATTCAAGAGCACAACTGGAAACGCTTGCCAACTCAGCACTTTCTACACTAAGAGAGTGGACCGAAACTGATCACCTTAATATCTCTGCCACCAAAACCCAATCTATCCTACTAAAGGGATATCTAACTCCTACCAGACCACCGCAGATAAAAATCTACAACAGAACGATCAAGTTGGCCACAGAACTCAAGTACCTAGGAGTGATCCTGGACCGAAATTTATCATTTACACCCCACTTAAAATACATCCAGAAGAAAATGAAAAACTATGCTGCCATGCTTGCCAGGATTACCCGCCGCGACTGGGGGCTGAAAAGAAGAACCCTTGCAATACTTTACAAAGCAGCCATCATCCCTGCGATTGCATATGCTTCTGGCGTCTGGCACCATAAGGCCTCTACGGCGGTAAATCTTCGGCTACTCAACATCATTCACCGACCGATTTTATTAACCCTCACCAGAGCGTGCCGCACTGTATCTACTCATGCACTGCAAGTACTCACTGGGACCCTCCCTCTTGATCTTGAAGTGATTCGCCTAGGCATGTTACAGCAGCTTAGACGCGGAAATCCAACTACCTTCCAGGATCACACCACAGACCCAACTGCAAATCGGACAGTGGAGAAGAAAAGACTCCAGATCTATTTGCGATCGATATGGCAGCAGCGCTGGACGACCTCCACAAAAGGGGAAGTCACGCGGAGGTTCCTCCCCGATCTACAACAAATATACCCACAGTATCCGGTATGGCTTTGCCCTGGATTGCAGCACGTATCTCCTAACAGGACATGGAGCGATCTGCCACAAATTACACCTTCTCGGACTCGAAAACAACCCAATGTGTGCATGTGGCTCTGTGGAGACCTGGGGACACCAGATGTATGACTGCGAATTTTATGAAGATCTTCGTGTTGAATTAATCATCCAAGTGCGCCTTAATCCCAAAAACGGGGAACACTACTTACTGGAAGATGAAGCCTCATATATAGCGTTCACCAAGTTTGCCCAGAACCTGTATGCTAGACGTTTGACCATTCCTCTGCCTGCAAACTTCGAATAGATGTGTCAAACAAAGCTTCTCAGAGACCCCCAACCAGATGTCAGGTTTGATTGCTTGATCCTTCATGCAAGACAAAACTGTAACTCTTATGAGAAGTGAGAAAACTCCACTTCCCAGAACATTGACTACCGGACGGGACAACAGTCCCATGAATGACTCCCAACTGTGACATTTTGCACAACCTGTTCAGCCAAACCAACATTGGATCGCCTCTGCTGGGCCTCAAGTTTTTCTGGATGGTGCGGACCTGACCCTGCGGTCTGGTTTACTCCCACCCATGCACACAGGCCACATTGGCAACCTGAGCCAGCTCTCTTGTCTGGCTCACTGTCTGACCTCTTCCTGGCAGGTGGGGAGGGGACAGTAAACTGTCCCCTCCCCACCCTGGCACCCTATTTCTTCCCTCTGGTGGGGCATACCCCACTGTAAACTGGAATTGCCTTCCCTTTCGGCTCCATATTTCTGTCTATTTGCCCCCCAGTCTTCAGCCTTCACCCCGCTCTATCTGATAGCAACGTGAACACGCCCCACACAATCTAAAATCACTAATCTAAATTAATTTTGCCCAACATTTTGGACTTCTAGCGCTCCCCGCGACGCGTACGCTATTTTTTTTTTTTTTTACTTTTTTTTTTTTAAGGTCCTAGCCACTGAAATCTTAGGAAATTAGGTGGCAGGACCTGCCAGAGTGAACTATATACTAGTGAGTACCTGGTCTGCCTCCACGGGGCTAAAGTGGGACAACGTCGGGCCTCAGTAGGGGTCTGGCGGCTAAATGACCAGATGAACAACGGTACAAGGCATCAAATATATACAAAGTCCATACACTTTTAAATCTCTGGCTTTTCCAGTCAACTGGTTCACCCACAATGTAAACTACGCGGAGATGGGGGAAACCCCTGGTCCCGCTTGACCCTAAACACACTTTACACTTTACTTTACGCTTTACACTTTCTCATAGTGGCTTTGGATCCGTACATGGAGGAGACGCTCTAGGAGCTTGCTGCATACGGACAATAGGGCTATGGGCCTGTATGAACTTGGTAGATGTGGTGGTTTTGTCGAATTTTTAAGGATCAGTTTCATATTTGCAACTTTCCAGTCATCAGGGAAGGTGCTAGTGTGTAGGCAGAGATTGAATAGGTGCAGCAATAGCTCCGGGGAAAGCTCCACAACCTTCTTCACAATCTCAGGCTCAAACAAGTCAGGCCCCGGACATTTTTTCCCTTTGATGAGAGCTGCTGCGGCTAGGAGTTCTTTCTGTGTGAACTGCGGTTCAACTTGTCCAGTCCAATAGATTTCATTTTCTCTGCAGATCTCATGCTGCTCAGTTGTTGTTGGATTAATGTTTGGATGAAAAACGTTGTTTAAGATGTTTGAGACTGAGTCCCTCCAGGTGGTGGTTAGGTTTCCCTGTGGGGCTTCTGTAGCGGTGTTCACTTCCCCCCTGGGGAGTTTGTTTGTGGTGATTTTGTAGACCCTCCCCCCCCCCAGTTGTGAGAATTTCCCGTGTAAGAGACAAGTCGCTCCCAGGATTGCTGCTTTGATTTCTTTATTCTTTCCGTATAAACGTTTCTTGCTGTTCGATATACTAGTTTAAGTTCTTCGACCTCCACGTCAGGCCAAGATCTTCTCGCCCTTTGGAACGCTTTTCGTTTGGCTTGTACCTCCTTTCTCATCCTTCGAAGCTCCTCATTCCACCAGGGGCACCGCTCCCGGAGAAGGTTTTTTCCTTTTAATTGTGGCATTGCAGACTTGTGTTAATAGGATGGTAATCTCTTTTTGAAGAAGGTTTGGATTTTGAGTTTGCCTGCGTTTCTGCTGCTGTTTTCCCACCATTTCCAGCAGGGCACCCCTGAACGTGTCCCAGTTTGTTTTTTCTATTGCATATATATGTTGCATTACTCTGGAAATTGGTTGTCTATTACGGTTTTTTGTGATCCTGAATGTAATGGCTCGGTGGTCCGAGGTCGTCCAATCATCTTGGACCTTCCAGTCGGAGATATAGCTGGCTGTGTTTCTTGTAGCAAGAGAAATGTCAATGGTGGCTTTCCAAAGGGTGCTACTGAAAGTGGGGGAGGTTGTTTGGCTGATTGAGGATTCCGAAAGGGGAATTATCCAGGTAGTTCTCCAGTCTTTGGCCGTTTGTTGCTCCTCGACGGTCTGGTGTTGAGCTGTACCACGCAGGAGACCTGCAGTTTACATCTGCCCCAACGATAATTCTCCCTCCAGGGAGAGTGTTTAGTACACTTTGAAGGTATCTTATTGCCCTGATAATATCTTCGCCTGGACGGCAGTATAGAGCAACGACGTAAAAGTTTCCAAGCGCTGTAATAATGTGGGCACATACGGCCCAGGCTGTGCAAAGTTGTGTTATCTTTGTGGCTGTGATGTCAGGGTTTTTTACAGCTATTGCTGCCCAGGGGGTTTCCCCTTCCACCTGGATGACTTTGTAGGTCAAGGGATAGCCTCTGACCTGGTTCTTATGGGTGTACGGCTCTTGCAGGATAATTACATCCGTGTTGTCCTCTTCTGCCCGAATCCTGATTTGGCCGACCACAGCCCGGGCCCGCTGCGCGTTAATTTGCATTATTTTTACCTCTTCGAAGTTAAATTTTTAAGGTGTCTCCCCATAATCGATCCGTTGTTGGTGCTGACCCTTGGCTTTTATATATGTTGGACATATTCTGTCTCTGATGGAATGTGCTGAGTCCATTTTGAAACTTTTACAGTTCACACAAATAGGATCTTTGGTTTTGTTAGGACAGCTGTTAAATTCGTGGCCTTTTTCAGCACAATGGCCGCACATTGGCACTGTGTGGATACAAGTGTGTGAGGTGTGGCCGAACCTACAACACTTGAAGCATTTAGGCACAGCCACATGTTCGCGAAAGCGGTGGCTGCCCCAGTTTATGTATACCCTTGCTTGATTGTTAAGGACCTTCAAGGCGATTGGGTTGATTTGAACAATCCAGTTTTTGCCTCCTCCTCCTTTGACTTTTTTTGAGTATTTAGGTGTGATTAAGGCATCTGCTTCTAAGTCTGGGAAGTACTCCTGCAAGTTCCTACAGTATAGTTCCTCAGTGAGTTGCTGCCGGGTCAGGTTGTCACTGAGGTCAAAAATAATGATAGAGGGCCCCAAGTTTTTTGGTGCCTCTGCTTTTAGACCCATTGTCATTATTTTTGCATTGGTCATAATTTTGTTAGCTTCTTTTTTAGTTTCCGTTTCGATCACTATGCCTGTATTTCTAGTTTTTCTTATTGCTTTTATTTTCGTAGTTTTGAGAACATCTTTCAACTCTGTCATTATTTTGGTCTTGATTTGTTCACTTGTATGTGAATCTTTGGAGTTAATGGGTCTGATAACCACCAGATTCAGCCGTTTTATAAGGGTTCTCTCTCTTATATGTTGGGGATTTTGTTGGCTGGTCTGTGGTGGATGCCCTTGGATGGAGGCATCCAGTTTGGAGGTTGGAAGGTTCTTAAGTACAGCACCGGCATAAGAGGGCACTGTAGATGATTCAGGTTCTGTGGTTAGGCCCAGTTCCCGCTCGGGTGAAGACTGCGGAAGCTTAGCGCAGATGTCTAAGGCCTTTTCCAGTATTGTAGACCTTGTCTTGATTTCTTTGTTGACAGCTTTTAGCTTCTCATTCTCGATTAGAAGAGTTGTTGTGATTGTTTCTAGGCTTGTCCAAAGCTCCTCGATATAGTTTCCAGTGGCTTTGTGAATCTTATGGAGTCTTGGTTGAGGAGTGCCACCAAGTTCCTGTGCAAGACTGAGATGATCTGATGGAAGGAAGTGGTGTCTCCCTCATTAAAGAGGCCAGCCAGAACAGGTGGTGCAGGAATGGTAAGCATACTGGATGGTGGGATCCCAGATGAGACCACTTGGTCCAGAGCAGACGGTAGTTGTGTAGCCAAGAAATCTGCTGGGGCAGTTTGAAGTGGCAGAGCTAATGGAGTTTGGTGAGCACCTGAGGAGATTCGCGTCTCAGAAGCAGCAGCTACAGGAGTGTTTGGAGCTGCAGGTAAGGCTGCAGTTGAGGTGGAGTTGCCTATTGAATGATCTGCCACGATGATATTTAAACTATTTATAGCATATCAAGGAAAGGTTTGCATTAAAATCTCCCTGATGCCTTCGCCAATAGCACAGCTCATATAATCACAGTGCACTCTACCCCACACAGGGCGGAAGAGACCTCTGTTTTGAATTTGTATATGACGCGGGCAATTTTTATGGCTAGGGGAAAAAAACTCACGTTTTTTGTCCAGCAAACGGGAAAATCGGACACAAACATCGCAGTTAACAAGCAAAATATATACAGAGCAATATGGTCTAAGTCATTAATGCACCGAAAGCTTACTACAAAAACAACTGCTTCCTCAATAATCCATATATACATATCATCTGAAGTACAGCACGAAGTACTTATAATATAATAAAATTGAATTTTTGTGTTGCAGGTGCGAATTGTGTTATTTTTTGACTGCCTTTCCATTTTAGCCAACACGTTGGTTGATTACACTACTTACTCCATACTAAAAGCATAACCTCCTATCGTTTATTTATAGTAGTAGTAGTAGTGGTGGTGGTGGCATGTGATGCAAGAAAGCAAGTGTATGAGCTTATGCAGCATCAGCCAAAAAAAAAAAAAAAAAAAATCACACCATTCCCTCCAAATGCCTGTCCAGTTCCTCTTAAATTTATTTAATCTATCAACTTCAACAACGACAGATGGAAGTTTATTCCAGCAATTAACCATCCGCTGGCTAAAGGCAAATTTCCGCACATCTATTCTACATCTATCTTTTCTTAATTTGAATTTATGCTCCCTTAGGTTCGTAATCTGAACAAGTAGAAGGCTCCCTTCAAAGTACAGCGTGCACAACCCATTCAATGGCTAATACACCTCAATCAGATCACCGCGCAGATGCCTAGTCTTCAGTCACTGCAATTTGCAGAACTTAAGCCTCTCTTGGTAAGAGGATCCCTTCATTCACCTCACCAATCTTGTTGCCCTTCTCTGTACACGCTCAAGCAAATCTACATCCTACCTAAAATGAGGCCACCAGACCTGTACGCAGTACTCAAGGCGTGGCCTGACCATTGCCTTATACAGAGGGACAATCACCTCCTTTTCCCTGCTGGCAAAATTCCTGTATATCATTGACAAAACCCCATGACCTGCCCTGGCAGCCTGTCTGCATTGTTCAGAAAATTTCATATCTGACTGCACAGTTACTCCCAGGTTTTTTTTCATTTTCTACCACCTTAAGCGTAGTACCACACAGTTGGTATATTTCTCTCGGGTTACTTCTACCCATATGCAGTACTTTGCATTTGTCAAGGTTAAACTTCAGTTGCCACTTCTTAGCCCATCTGCCCAAATTATCTAGTTCCTGTTGCAGTAGCACACTGCCATTACTGTCATTAACAACCCTGCCAACCTTTGTATCATCTGCAAACTTCAACACTAAGCCTGATATACCTTCATCAATATCATTGATAAACATACAAAACAACAGAGGACTTAACACAGAACCCTGTGGGACTCCGCTAATAACATTAGTCCACAAAGAGAAGCACCCACTAATTACCACCCTCTGTCTTCTCCAACTCAACCATCCTTTTATCCATTGTAGAAACTTACCCTTAATACCATTCTGCTCCAATTTGTATAATAGTCTTCCATGCGCAACAGTGTCAAAAGCTTTCCTGAAATCCAAATATATGATATCAAAATTATTTTTTGCATCCAGTTCCTTTGTAACCACATCATAATATCCTATCAAATTTGACAGACAAGACTTTCCCTTAACGAACTCATGCTGTGTCTGAATTATTGCTGCAGTCTTGTCTAGATGATCCTGCAATGCATCTTTAATTAGTGACTCCATTATTTTACCCGGAACAGAAGTTAAACTAACTGGTCTGTAATTACTCGTGTCACCCTTCGATCCCCCTTTGTGAATTGGGGATACATTTTCAAGTTTAATTCTTTGAATTCTTCCCACTTAGAATTTACTGTTGTTAACCTTGTCAGTTGATCCCACTGTACAGAATTTAAAAACTGTCTGAGACCACTGTACTCACCTTTACGGAAGCAAAAACCCTTTCCTTTACCCCTGATGGTAATTGTATCTTTAAGTAAATCCCACATCAGTTCACTGTGATCACTGCCACCTAGTGGTTCCTTTATCTGCAAATTCTTAATACACGAATGATCACTGCTGATAACCAGATCAAGAGTATTACCCTCTCTGGTTGCCTCTCGAACATGCTGCTGCAGAAAACAATCATCTAATAAATCCACAAAAGTCTTACTAGTGTGTGAGTGACCAATCCACAAGTTCTAGTCAATATCTGAGAAGTTAAAATCCCTCATTATAAGACATTCTGATTTACTAGCCCACTCTATTTCCCTGTACAATTGTTCATTGTACTGATTCGAGTCATTAAGCCTATAACACACTCTTACTCTTATTTTTGCTTTCGCAGTGCTTATGTCACACCAAACTAACTCAACAGTGCACCGTTCATCTATATCAACTGGATGCACTTCTTTTGATTTTATGTTTTTCTCAATTAACAGCATAACACCTCCTCCCTTCCTATCCTTTCTGTACACGTTGTACTCCCCAAATTCCAGTTTTGCATTCCTGATATCTGGGGAACACCACGTCTCTGCTGTCCCAACAATATTCGCCTTTGATGTCTTGACCAACACTTCAAATTCATCAAATTTATTTACTATACTTTTAGCATTGGTATACATGCAAGTATACATTTACCTATCCTTATTATTAGTTACCCTAACACATCCCATATATCCACCTGTTTCACGATGACTGCCATCAGTCCCTGAAACCCCCATCACCCCTCGCTCCAGATCGCTATTTATTCTAAAGACGTTGTACAAGAATCACCTTCACCTCTGCCTGCGGCTACTTTTAACCTTTTAGTGCGTGAATACCCCAAGCTAGCAGTTTTCCGACCCACCTAACACTGCCTCGAGAGCATCAGCAAATATCCTTGCACCCTTTCTATTTAAGTGTATCCCAGCCCTGTAGAAGCAGTCTCTCCTGTTAACAAGCACAGACCACGCTGAAAAAAATTCTACCCCTTGAGCCTTGCACATTCCCTCCAGAGCCGAATTGATTGACAAGGCTCTCGTCATATACTCCCTCCTATCGTGTCTGGGCAGCATTGCAGACAGTTTCAAATTCAACCCTACTTCACGGCTTTTGTTCAACAGTGACCTGTACTTGTTAAGTAATTCCGCTGGTCTCATACTCTTAATATCATTAGTGCCAACGTGTACAACAATATCACCTTTTGTGCCCTTAAAAGATGATATATGCTTTTCAACGTCATCAACTTTTCTCCTGGCAGACATACCCTGGTCCTGTACCATCTATACTTTTTACACAATATATTCCCCGTCTCTGTGACAATAGAGTCACCAACAATAACTAGTTCCTTTGGAACCAGCGCATTCTGCCTTGGGGATTGCCGCTGTGTTGCCTAATTTTTATTTATTTTCTTTACTGTATTTAGTTTATTTTACTTTTGCTGGCACGCAGAGGTTTAGCATTAGCTTCCTTGTAAATGAGGAATTTTTTTATACTACTGCCACGCACGTGGTATGCTTGGCAGTAGTTTCATAGTGTTTTTTGACAGGCGGCACCGGTGCTTTCGCACAACTCCGCATTGGAATCTCTTGTGAAGTAAGACAGTACTGTCAAGGCCAGATACCATATGTTAGTGTATGTTCATGTTTGCTTAGTGCGGGTTATGTTGTTCCTCTGGCCGCTTAGCCTATGGGTCTGTGGAACACCACAGACTGCTAGTTACCGTCACTGGCACTGGGAGCCGGACCAGGTAAGTGGGAAGAGAACTCTGGCTGGCCGACCCTGGGGTTAGCCTAAACTTCCCAGGGAGGCCCAAAACAAAAAAAAAAATTAATTAATTAATTAATTAATTACAAAAAAAAAAAAATATATATATATATATATATATATAATAATAAATAATAATAATAATAGTAAAAAAATATATATTTAATATATAAAAAAATAATAATAATAAAAAAATAAAATAAAAATAAAAAAATTATAAAAATAAATAAAATAAATTTTTTTTTTTTTGAAATAGGAGAAGGGGTGAGAGATTGAGGAGAAGAAAGAAGGTAAGCAGAAGAAAGAGGACGAGGTAGGGGAGCCCACCCTACCTCAGGAGGAAGAGAAAACATTGTGAGGTCAAGTGACCCACAAGGTCAGGTTGCCTAATACCATGAAAAGTCAAATGCCAGTCCCATTCCCAGAGGAGTATTTATGTGAGTTCCTACACAGGTAGGAAAATCAGTATTGTCCTACACCTCGAAGAGAAGAGGTGCCAGCAAGTGAGTGGGTCCCAAATTGGGCAAGAGCCCAGTGTCAGCAATTGAATCTTCAGCCAAGGGTGACTTGTAGGCAATGAGCAGTGTCCCACACTGGGTAGAGGCCTTGGATAATCTGCTCTTAGGGGATGAGAGGAGGCACATGGATTGCTTGGAGTTCTTGTGGTCTATTGTAGAAAAGTCCTTTTTTGGGTTGGTGGGTTTGTCAGATAGCTTCCTTTGTGAACGTCGAGAGATTCCTGTTAGGTCAGGATAAAGATTAATATCCTGTTGGTGTTTTCTTTGATTCCATTCAGGATATGTTCTGTGAATAGAGTTTTGGGTTCATTATAAGATGGGGGTGCGCTGAACAGTTTGCTGTAGGTGAATTTGACGCATTTCAAATACAGTCTGGGTAAAAGTAGTGAAGGCTTTGTAGTTGGTTTCGTCAATTATATAAATAAATAAATTTAATAAATAAATAAATTTTCTGTTTATACTCCGGGCCGACCAAACGGTCAGAAGAGTTCACAAATAGACAGAATACAAGAAACAGCACCGTATTCAGCAGTCACAGGCTTGAACCCCGGTCACTCAAGGCACGTGTACTTATGCACCCGTGCGCCTGACCACTAGGCTACGGCGGCTGTCCACTGGGTAATTAGGAGACTTCTAGGTAAATCATAAAGAGGGCAATTATACATGAGGTGAATCCAGTCTTCATTGTCACCGCATGTGCAGAGAGGAGAATCGGTGAGACCCAGGGCATGTAGCTTGGCCCGAAACGATCCATGACCAGTGAGGAAGAACGAGATGTGAAGGCCTGGTGAGTACCACGGAGGAGGTTTTGGTGCAGTTATCATAACTTGTGGAAGAAATCTTTTAGTTTTTTCACCTTTGGCTGTTTTCTCCCAAGATCTTTGCCAATGCTGGAAGAGCTTAGAATATATCTATTTCATTTCGTTTTTTGGATCATTAGCTAGATCGAGTGTTATATCCAGAATGGTGGTGGGAATTCCTCTCTTTATGCGGTATGCAAGGCCGGGACGAATAACCTCCAGGTCCAGAGGAAGAGTACCTGCTAAGACCTGCAGGGCAGGATTACTGACTGTGCGGCAAGCTCTAGTCACGGTGAGGTCTAGGATATTGCGTTGAACTGTATATAGTTTTGCTTTATTACGTGCAATGATGGCACAGAGGAACCATATGGCTGCACCATAGCACACAGCTGGTAAGAAGATGGTTTTGTAAAGTAGCATGAGAGTCCTCCTCTTCAAACCCCAGTCTGCTCTGCTAATTCTTACGATCATGGCAGTATAACGACGTATTTTCTTGCGTGGCAGTAGTATACTACGTGCGTCGGGTTGTTGTTAGGTCCTGTTACTATTATTGTTTCAGGTACTCTCCGACTATCCTACAGGTGTTCATAATCGCGGTTTTCTGGAATTACATATAATTCTTCTATGGGAGGCCTAATATTGCTTGTCCCTTATGAGTGTTTTTTTTTTTTTGGAACCATGCTAGTGATTGGCAAGATGATTGGGACAGTTATTACTTGATCCTTTATGCCACATTTCTCTGACATCCAAATCCTGTCTTAGGTCTGTGTACTTCTCTGATCTTTTCTCGTAGGTTTTCTAGAAGTTGTTGGATTTAGGCCCCAGCAATCTCCATGTAGTCTTTCCTTTCTTGACGTTATGTCTGGTCTGTTGCGCTGGATCATCTTGTCTGTTGCGCTGGATCATCTTGTCTGTTGTTATCGCAAGATCCCACTATAGTTTGTGAGTAGGAGTATCTAGTACAGCCTTTAGTAGTTTGAATATGGCACTTTCATTGATCAACTGGTACTTTTGCGCTAGCTTCAGAGGGACTACTTTGGCGAATAGTAGTCGCTGGTCTTGTATGTGACCACACTCCACCTGAATTCCAGGGTAATCATCATACATCCCGTGATAATGTGATATATTGTTTCGGGATCAGCAATATTTGCGGGGGTTCTCTGCCATGGAGAACCTTTTTCGTCTATTTTTCTGTATTTGTTTCTTCTGTCTGTGTGAGTGGGGTCTACTAATTATGGTGTATTACCCTCCTCTATCTTACTTACTGCTTGATAGGTCGGTTTTGTGTTTTCTTAGAATTAATCCCTCATGTTCTTAATCGCATTCTGTTGGTGTTCGATGCGGTCTTTTAACACCTCTCCTCCATCTTTCCGAGCTATGATCAGTGTCTCGATTATAGACTAAAGGTGGTGTTGCTGATCTTGGTCATCATTATCCTGGTCGATCTCATAATCTCCTTCATCTCAGTGTTGATCCAATCACAAATCACAGTTGATAGTATCACCGTCCTATACACACACCGGTTGGAAAAGATCCGAGTTCCAATCCTATCGATGACAGGAAGAATTTTTACGGGTATTTTTCACAACCTGGCTGCGTTAGTCAGTCTCATGCGAGGGTAGCATGGTTTTTTCTTCCGTTTTTTCTCGTATTATTCCTACAGCAAACAGAAAATCGAACTCAGAACACATGCAATTCATAGACAATATACAAGAAGCAACATGGCCTTAGTCGCTGATGCTCCTAAAACCCCAACAACAACTGGCGTCACATAGGTATTTATGGCTCTGATTATGTTCCCACCATTTCAGCTTTGAATTTATCAGGCACCCCAGTTTCTGATGGTATTCCTCAGTCAGGCCGGCCTTGATCTCACTGTGTTCTAATGGATGACCCGGCATCATCCCCACATATTCATAGGTCTCTTCCTCTGTAATAGCTTCAGTCTTTTCCTCCACTATTGATATTATTATTTCTCCCAGAAGGGGTGGAGTTCCATACCACGCCGAAACTGGGACTGGTACAAAATGCACATAGACGTTGTTATGTCTGGTATAGGGTGGTTGTATGTCATTAAATCTCCTTTTTATCTCCTTTGTTAAATCTCCTTTTGTGGGATTTTTTTGCAGCCCATAATGGGTATGACAACCGATTGCATGGGATGGGGGAAGGAGTTGTGTCTGGATACCATTACTATTGTTATTATCGTTGATTGAGGAACTCTCTTGTAATCCTATAAGTGTTTACGATTGCTGCTTTCTGGAGTTCCATGTAAATGTTCTCTGGGAAGACTATTGCTGTTAGGTTCTTCTGAAGGCTATTTGGCACCATGTGGGTGATTAACATGCGATCGAGACGGTTATTACTTGTTCATACGCCACATTTCTTTGACTTTATGTCTTCAGTGTGTGTGTGAACCTCCTGATATTTTTCTGGTAGGTTTTCTGGATGTTGCTGGTATTGGGCATCGCAATATCATTCAGATAGGTAGCCGTTTTCTTTTATCGACGAATTTATGTCTGGTCTTTTGTGCAGGATCGTTCTGCCATTATAGTGCGGCGATAACAGTATATTTTGTGAGAAGAGGTCTCTAGTACAGCCTGAAATTAGTATTTGTAATATGATACACTTTCCTCGAATAACAGGTGTTTTTGCGCTAGCTTTTGATGGATTATCCTGAGGAACTGGTGATGGCTGTGAGTCTACTCCGTCTGGTTGAGCACTCTGCATTCTGCGGTGATGTGCTGGATTGTGTCTGGATTCAAAATTCATCGTCCACATGTGTCAGCTGTCACTCCGAGGTCCTTAGCGATGGATTTCCTGTAGTTCGTTGATTACCCGGTCTTGGTTGGCAAGCATTAATCCTTTGGTTTCGAGGAAGAGCGTTCCTTTAATGAGTCGTACGTCTGCGCGAGTAACTCACAGTGGCATCGTCACCGTCCTCCCCACACTGGGTAAAAGGCCCGGGTTCGAATCGTGTCGATGGCGCGAGGAACTTTAATGGGTTTTTTCACTCCGCGGCTGAGTTAGTCAGTCTCAGGCGTAGATAGTAAGTTTATTTCCCCAAGAAACAGAGATAAATCGACCATAGAATACGCGCAATTAACAGACATAACAAACACAGCACGACAGATGAATTTAATTATTCGGGTGGCCTAAGAAAATAATAGTTTAGTTTCATGAGCCGTGATTGAAAGCCATGTTATTTCTGTAGACTTATTATTAAATCACAGTTGTTCGGAGCGAAACGGATACAAAAATAGATCGTGACAAGTTTAATAATAGGAAAATATACATATATTAGATTGGATACATACAAATAAAAGTTTTCGGTTGTTTAGTCAACCTTCCTCAGTTTGTCTAAACAACCGAAAGCTTTTATTTGTATGTATCCAATCTAATATATGTATATTTTCCTATTATTAAACTTGTCACGATCTATTTTTGTATCCGTTTCGCTCTGAGCAATGTAATTTAATAATAATAATGAATCCAGAGCGCACAGGCCTCTTTAATCATATTCTGTAGTCTTGATATAGGTCATTGTTTTTCCGAAGTAAAAAAACCTGGCGTAGATGGCAATTTTTCCCCCCAAAAAACTGTGGTTTTTCCAGGGGGGGGGGAAATATCCCCCATCAAAAAGCAAAACTGGCAAATCGACTAAAGAACACAAGATAATCTCCAAATCTCAAAGTAAAAAATCGCTATCTGGAGGTCTTTCGTCTCCACTGTGGGCAACTCGTTCCCGTGGGGACTACTCCATGAACTTAGCAGAGATCAAGTGCCAACCAAAGATGTCTATAACTCCTCCATACTAACTAACGACTCTGAAACCACGATCTGATATGATACCGTCACCATGATTCTGGATAAACTTTTCCCTCAAGTTGATCAATCAGCAGACTCCCCCACTCAGTCCATAACAAGAACCCTCAATCTTCAATACTCCTCTACTGTGAATACTGACCTGTTTATTCAACAAGAGCTTCAAACAGGTTTAAATAAAATCAATGTTCAAAAATTACCTGGACCTGACTTGCTGGAGAATGCTGTCATTAAGAATTTCACAGAAGCATATCCTAACAACCTGTTAAATCACTTCAATAAATGTCTTCTCTGCTGTACTTTTACCCGCCTCTGGAAGAATGTACTAGTCAAACTACTAAGAAAACCCAACAAACCCCCATGGATTCCCAGAGCGTTTTGCCCCATTTCTCTTTTACCGAATTTATGGAAACTCTACGAATGACTACTCGCCCCAAAAATCTATGATTTGTTTCAAGCTCAAGATATCATTTCATTTCATCAGTATGGATCCGTTAAGAGCAAGTCCAGTGAATATGCACTTCTTCTGTTAAAGAATTACATCCAGATTTCAACATCAAAATATGAAATGGCTATCTTCATAGACTTCGAGAGTGCTTTGACTCCTTCTGGTGGAAGAGCGCCCTCGCAAGTCTTTGGAACATTACTTCAAAAACCTGCAGCATAACACGAGCTGTCAACAGAGGATGGCTTCAGGGTTCTGTTCTGGAACAGCTCCTCTAGAACATTATACTGAATGCATGGCTCCAGACATTTTGAGTTTGCTACTCCATTTGCATATGCCGAAGAGGTTGTCATTGTTTTCTCTGAGAAATGCAGGCAACAAAGAGCTTGCTTCTGCGGTCTTAAAGATCTCATCGAATGGTCAACTGCTAATAAAGTTCAAATTTCTCTATCCAAAACCCTGCTCATGATTTTTAAAAGTCAACTAAATATTCATCGTCATCCTCTCTTGAAAATAGCTAACAAACAAATAGCATATGGCAAGCACTTAAGACATTGTGATGTGATCATTGATGATAGACTAAATTTTTCTCTCCGTGTAAACCATATAATAGATAAAATCAAGAAATTTACTATGGCTATTGTTCAGATTAGGAGAACTGACTGGGGGCTTGGACGCACAGTTCTTCTCTTATATTACAAGGCAGTATTCACACCTATTGCAATCTATGCTGCTCCGGTTTGGTATGGTAGAATTAAGAACGTCAAACCGAAATCAAAATTACTCTCGCTTCAAAGATTCATGCCTGCAGGACAGTCTTAACTGATGCCCTGCAGGTCATAGCTGGAGAACTACCTAGGGACTAGAAGATTTTGCATCGTGCATTCTGCTACTTTCAAAAACATCAAACCTCTATGGTATTCTACGGAATACAGAATAATGTTTTAACACACCAAAGCAGAAAAGCCCGGATTTGGACTGAATCAATAAAAATTTGGAAAAATGGTCGGGACACAATCCCTAAAGGCAGAACTACATATAAATTTATACAAGATGTCTTCTTTACTGCCAACAAGAAAAATTCCCTGTGGTTCTCTCCAAATATCTACACGTCATTTATCATAAACGGACATGGCTCTTTTAACTCCAAACTCTTTCAGTTCAGAATAAGCAATACCGAATCTTGCCTTTATCTCCAACTGGAACCACCTGCTCAATCACTGACCTTTTTACGCTGGCCTATGAAAATCCCTACAAGACCGTATAAACACCTTCTCACCTGGCAAGAATAACATCTAGTAGAAACTGCTTCACACTTCAAAATCCAAAAACAATTTGCTATGGTTAATTTGCTAGAAGACAGCTTCTGTTGGCCAATCTCGCTTCAGTTTCACCTCCTTCTGTAATGTTGTCAAAATATACAGGATTTTGCTGGCACTCACTGGAATAGCACTACTTCAGTGAGGGACTTCTCCTCTTCGGGAGGATTAAAATTGTAATGGTCTATATCCACTTGGCTAGAAACAAATTTAGTTGTGGCCCACCTCTCGTAGTGTAGACGAGCAACCGGCACGCTTTCCGGAAGATCGCCTGCCCGTTGAAAAAGAAGCCAGAAACAACTAAACAACACATACTCTGAAAAAACATAACACTACACGTTTCTGGCCATTCTACAGAGTTTTGTATCATTACATAGCAACGTGGCAGATATGAACTAATGTTCCTGGAGCCGCCATACAGAGGATACTATACATATCTACATACATGATCGACTGTTGTACTACTACCTCCCGAATCTCCCATTCGATCATCTTTTGTACGTCTTCGATTTTTTTTCCATTCTAGTTCTATTCTGGGGCAAGGCCGTTATGGCTAACTTTGCTGTTCCCACTGCTCTTGGGTCCATTGCCCTACTTCTCTTTTTGCCCATTTTTTTTTTTTCTGAAGAAGGCTCTCTGGCTTTCTTCAAGTATACGGTTGTGCGATTTCCTCTGGGCACTCTCCCTATATCGGCGATATCTCTTACTGAGAGCAAGGAGGTTCTGCTTGAGAGTGTACAGGTATTCTTCGATCTCTGATTATTGGATCTCCAATTTTGCACTAGATGTGTCTTTTTCCGATCAGCTTCTAACTCTGTTACCCTGTTTGTACCGGTTCGGCTGGCATGTTTTCGCTCCTAGCACTTCTATCTTGTGCTGTATCCTCCTTTTCCAGGCTGCTGGTTCCTTATCTTTGCCTTTTATTTTCTCTTGTTCCTCTTCTATTCATTTTAGTTGCTGCTACAGCTGCACAGTAAATCACAGGCAAGTTACGGACCACCTCATTCGGTTAATAATACCAAATTATTGATGTGATTTGTGATTCTGTTGGGTCTCTGGTTCAGTATGGTGTGGGTCTCTCTATGAACTTCTTCCATTCTGGTATCGCGCCATTGTTTGTTTCCACTTTAGTCTGCTGTTCTCTTTTAGGTGACCTCAACAGTCAGAAGCCATCCCCACTCTCAATCCAAACACTCTCGTCCAGTGTATTGTCATGATAACCTCTTGCTTTGTTACTTCATAGAATGCTCGCGTGATGAACGTATTCATTTCGATGCTCGAATTCATGCGTCGGCTTTTTCTTTCTTCGTAGGTGATCACTAACACAGTTGCGTAGGATGTACTTAAAGTTGGTTGGGCTGGGTGGTGTTACCCTTTTCTTAGGGCCATACGGGCGACAGAGATAATTGCTACACTGTCTTCATCGGGAGACTGTCTCAGAGTTTTTTGAGCGGAATCATCTGTCTAAGGCCAGAACAGATCAGAAATATTCCAACTTCTCAATTTCATCCAGTTATCGAGGTGGGATCTCTTTAGCTTTGCCCTTCCACCCAGTAGTGAATGATAGTCATTGTTATCGACACCAGATGGCATCAGTCGCTTTCTCAGCCGTAAATTTCCCTTAGTGATGATGCGACTTTCGCAATTTTTTTTTCCGGGTAGGGATTCGAACTCTGCTTCATGATATTCCTGCTCCGGCATTGTAACTGCTTTGGCTAAAAGATCCCTTATTATTAGTGTTGTTATTAAAATTTTCAATTGATCTATCCATTTGGCAGGCTATTACATGCACATGTGGAACTCTCCTCCTCTTGGCATAGATACTGCGCAGGCTTTCTAGATTAAACCCTACTTGCAACAAAGTGACTAGAAACATACACATGCACACACACACACAGTCCTCGCGGTAGCACAGTTTGTAGAATCAACGTCCTCCTACATCGGGTGGAAAAGATCTGAGATCAAGTCCCATCGATGACGTGAAGAATTATTATGGACCTTTTTCAGAACGTGGCTAAGTTATTCGGTTATGTGGCTAAGCAGTGGGAAGCAAGGTTTTTTCCTCCCGGAAACTCGGGTTTTTCGTCCAGCAAACAGAAAATCGACCAAAGAACACATGGGAGCAATGTTGCCTTAGCAACCGCTTCTAAAACAAAATAACAGCGCACACAAAATAAATAGTTCTACACACCTTTCTATTCAATTTATAGAGTTGCGTGTCATCATCGTGTACGCTTCAGAGCATTGCCTACTAGAATCCGCATGCATCATCGGGCGGGTATTTGTTTGTTGGAACAGGCTTCCATCTAAATTTGTACAAGCATTAGCACAAGTTGAGGCACATGATGCAAGAAAGCAAACTTATACAGCATCAGCCAAAAAAAAAAAAAAAAAAAAACTGGCAATTTCACCCATCCGGTCACTCCAAAAGATTGTCTAGTTCAGTCTTATATTCATTTAAGCTATCAACTTCCACAACAGATGGAAATCTGTCAGCAATCAACTACATGACGGCTAAAAGCAAACTTTCGCACATCTATTCTACAATTGTCTTTCCTCAATTTGAATCTAAGCCCCCTCAGGTTCTTAATCTAAGAAAAGGGAAGTATCCCATCAGCATTGAGACTGTTCAAACCATTTAAGGCCTTGTACAACTCAATCAGATCACATGGCAGGATCAGGCTCACCTGGCCACTTAGCCTAGACGAACAAATTACCAAATTATTATATTAGGGTCCCCTGTAAATGATTAAATCTACCCATAGATTTATTTTTTCTATGAATTGCGTGTGTTCTATGGTCGATTCTCTTGTTTCGCTGGAAGGAAAAAAAAACCCAGTTTCTGCGGGGAAAAACCTTGCTACCTACGCCTGAGACCAACTAAATCAGCCACGGAGTGAAAAAAGCCCACTAAAGTTCCTCGCGTCATCGACGGGATTCGAACCCGGGCTTTTCCACCTGATGTGGGGAGGACAGTGATGCTACCCGCCCAGACGAACAACTAGCGGTCTGTGGAGCGCCACAGACCGCAAGTTACCGTCACTGGCGCTGGGAGCCGGACCAGGTAAGTGGGAAGAGAACTCTGGATGGTGAACCCCGGCTAAGCCTGAGCTTCCCAAGGAGGTCCAAAAAATTTTTTTTTGAAATAGGAGAAGGGGTGAGAGACTAAGGTGAAGGAAAAAGTAAGCAGAAGAAAGAGCGCGCGAGGTTGGGTCGGCTCCCCCAAAAGGGGGGAACCGACCCAACCACAAGAAAAGGAGAAAAGATTGTGAGGTCAGGTGAACCAAAAAGTCAGGTTGCCTAATGGATGACCCTGAATTTGACAAGCCAAATGCCATTCCCACTCCCGGAGGAGTATTTATGTGAGTTCCTGCTCTAACAGGAAAAGCAGATATCGTCGCACACTTCAAAGAGAAGAGATACCAGCAAGTGAGTGGATCTCACCATGGGCAAGGGCCCAGTCAGCAATTAAATCTTCTCGGACATGGGTAACTTGAAGGCAATGAGCAGTGTCCTTCACTGGGCAGGGAACTCAAGATAGGGGATTGGTGGAGACACAGGGATTCTTGAAGCTCAAGGAATGCTTGGAGTTCTTGTGTCTAATGTAGAGAATCCTTTTGGGTTGCTGGGTTTGTAAGATAAGAGAAATTCCTTTGTGACAGTCGAGAGATTCCTTATATCAGAATAAAGTTCGGTATCCTGTTGGTGTTTTCTTTGATTCCATTTAGAAGATGTTCTGTGAATTGAGTTTTGGGTCCATTATAATATGGGGGTGCGCTGAACAGTTTTCTTTAGGTGGATTTGACACATTTCAAAAAAGTCTGGGCAAAAGTAGTGAAGGCTTTCTAATTGGTTTCGTCAATTATATAGAGGTGTTCCTACCCATGGGATATATTTCCAGTTCTGGTAATTAGGAGACTTCTGGGTAAATCATAAGGAGGGCAATTATACATGACGTAATGAATCCAATCTTCATTGTCGCCGCAATGGCAGATGGAAAAATCCGTGAGACCCAGGGCACGCAGCTTGACCAGGAACGATCCATGACTAGTATTAGTAACGGCCGCATGGTGCAAGAAAGCCTATGGCTTATGCTGCACCAGCCAAAAAAAATAATAAAATAAAATAAAAAAAATAACTAAATAATAATAATTAATAAAAAAAAAGGTAATTAAACCTATCATCCTATGCGCTTCCCTTACCCGAAAGTACTATCCAGATGACCTTTGAATTTCCCCAAACTGTCGCCCTCTACCACCCATGAAGGCAACTTACTCCGGTAATTTATAACTCTCTGGCTAAAATAACACTTCCTGCAGTCCAATCTAAACATTTCCCCCCGTAACTTGAATTTATGTCCCCTAGTTCTAACATCATTTATAATCTTGAAGATTTCGTCCTCATTCATTTTACAGATGCCTCTCAGAGCCTTAAACACCTCAATCAAATCTCCTCTAAGGTGTCTAGTTTCCAAACTCTGCAATCCACATATTCGAAGTCTTTCTTCATAAGGACGCCCTTTTGTCGATCTCACCAGGCGAGTTACCCGTCTTTGCACCCTTTCAAGAAGCTCGATGTCTTTCTTTAGGTGCGGTCTCCATACTTGAACACAGTATTCCAAGTGTGGTCTAACATTAGCCTTATATAATGGGATTATCACGTCCCTATCTCTACTTGCAAAGGTTCGATAGATCATCTATAGGAAACCATGGGGCTTCCTTGCAACCTGTTTACAATGCTCAGAGAATTTCATGTCTGACCGTATCGTAACACTCAAGTCCCTTTCCTTCAGTACTGGGTTTAGTTGAACTCCACCAAGTGAATAAGTTTTTTTGGGATTACTGTTTCCCAGATGTAATACCTTACACTTTGTTGGATTAAAGCACAGCTGCCATTTTTCTGACCATTCCTGAAGTATTCTTCTATCCATCTAAGGATTTTCCCAGTGATTCCAACCTGTTCCAGCTTATAAAGCAACCGCTCATGTGGGACTGAGTCAAAAGCTTTGTTGAAATCTAAATAAACAATGTCGAAATTATTCCCTAAATCCAGCTCGTGAGTGACCCTTTCGAAATAGCGAACCAGATTTGTTAAACATGATTTTTCTTTACAAAACCATGCTGAGTATCCTTGAGAATTTCAATTCGATCCAAATGATCCTGAATTCCACCCTTGATCATCGCCTCCATGATTTTCCATACTACTGAAGTCAGACTGACAGGTCGATAATTTCCAACTTCACTTTTAGAGCCACCCTTATGTATGGGAGATACATTTGCACTTTTCCAATCCAAGGGAATCTTCCCAGAATCTAGTGATGCTCGCATAATTAGCCTGAATGGTTCAATGCACTCACTTGCCGCCTCTCTTAAGATTATAGGGTATATTCCATCAACTCCAGGAGCCTTACTGGTCTGTAGGCTCGAAAGTTTTTTCATTAAATAATCTCCCGAAATTGCAATATCATTAATTACATATTTTTCAACTTCGCTCCCACAATTTCCCATTGCCACAAAAGGCTTTTCATTTGTAAATATCGATGCAAAATAACTGTTGAGTTCATCTGCAACGGCAGCTGATGTATTTATTACTATCCGCTTTCCCTTACGTAAAGGTCCGATCTGGTTTGTCCTGCTCTTCTTGGCATTTATATATGTGAAGAATTCTTTATCCCCCCTCTTTGCTCTGTGTGAGGAAGAAGGAGACTTGAAGGCCTGGTGAGAACCAGGCGGAGGTTTCGGTGCAGAAATCATAACTTGTGGAAGAAATCATTTAGTTGTTTCAGCTTTGGCTGTTTGCTAGCAAGATAGTTGCCAATGCTGGAAGAGCTTGGAGAAAATCTGTTTCATTTCGTTTTTTAGATCATAACCTAGATCGAGTGTTTTATACAAAGGGTTTTTTTTTTTTGTAGTTGTTGGCGCATCGGCTTCTGTGGCCATAATGCACCTCCCAAGGTTTTTGCAGTACTTTGATCCAAGCCCGAGGAGGGATTCGAACCCGCGACCTTTAGGTTGCCTGGCAGGTACTTTACCCACCCGGTTAGCCCGGTCGGCATTATATACAAAGGTATAATCACCTCCTTGTCTCTCTATGTAGACATGTATAGTATCTTCTGCATAGCGGCTCCAAAAACATAAGTTCATCACTGCCCTGTTACTCTGTGATGATACAAAACTCTGTAGAGCGGCCAGAAACGTGTAGTGCTACGTCAGAAACAACTAAATAACACAACTAGTGTTGTGTTGTTTAATTGTTTCTAGCCTCTTTGCCAGCGGGCAAGCGATCTCCTGAAAGCGTGCCCGGTGCGTCGTCTACACCACGAGGAGGTGGGGAAACAACTAGATATGTCCTTAGCCAAGTGGAGATACACCATTACAATCTTTGTGTGTCCTGAAGACGGCGAAGTCCCGCACCCACTGGAGAAGGTGCTATACCAGTGAGTATAGCATAGAGGAAAAAATTAAAAAATAAAATCATGATTTTAAAAAAAAGTTAGTTAAAAAAAACAAAAAAGAAAAAAATAATTAAAACAATTAAATTAAAAAAATGAAAATAAAATAAAACAGTATTAAAAAAATATATATATAGATAGTAAAATAAAAAAAAAAAAAAAATATATATATATATATATATATACAAAGTAAAAAAAAAGGGAAAAAAAGGAAATTGTTAATAAAATAAATAAAATGATGGTAAAATTATACAAAATAAATTTAAAAAAACAAACAGCTGTCCAGACTTCTATTTTCTCTAACCATTAGGGCTAAAGAAAATAGAAGGGGAAAAAAATTACGCAAAAGTAAAAATAAAATAAATTAAAATAAAAAATAAAAAACAGAAGAGAAAAAAAAAGAAAAGAAATAATATATATAAGTAAATTTAAAAGAAAAAAGAAATAAAAGTGAATTGTCTAAGATTGGCCAAATCCCGCACCCACTGGGGCAGTGCAATGCCAGGGGGTATCAGCAATTTTCAGGTTGCCCAGGCCAGAGAGGATAAAAGTAAAAAAAAATATAATAAAATAATAATAAAAACTGGATCTATGTGATCTTCTAAGAGCTATTCAAGGTGACAATATCTTATCTTTGCAAGACACTGCTCACTGTTGAGGCTGTCATCATTGTAGGAGGTGAAGCTGAAGCAGGATTGGCCAACAAAAGTTTTCTTATAGCAAATAAATTAGAAGCAAATTGTTGTATTATTTTATGTTATGTTGTTAATAGGTGTGAGGCAGATTCTACTAGATGTTTTTCATTGCCAGGTGAGAAGGTGTTTATACAGTCTTGTAGGGATTTCCGTAGGACAGCATAAAGAGGGCAGTGAGCAGCAGGTGGTTCCAGTCTTCCAGTTGGAGACAAAGGCAAGAATCGATATTGCTTATTCTGAACTGAAAGGGTTTGGAGTTGAAAGAGCAATGTCCCGTTATGATAAATGATGTGTGGAGGTTTCTAGAGAACCATAGAGAATTTTTCTTGTTGGCAGGTGAAGGAGACGTCTGGTATAAATTTATATGTAGTTCTTCCTTTAGGGGTTGTGTTCCAACGATCTTGCCAAATTTTTGTTAAAGCAGACCAAATCCCGGTTTTTTCAGATTTGGTGTCTACAAGGACATCATTCTGTATGCCATAAAATTCCATGGAGGGCTGATGTTTTTGAAAGTAGCAGAAGGCACGATGAAAATGTGCAAGTCCAGAGGTAATACTCCAGCTATGACCTGCAGGGCATCAGTTGAGACAGTTCTGCAGGCACAGAGCATTGTAAGAATCACGGATCTTTGCAAGGAGGGTAGTGTTGATTTCAGTTTGACGTTCTTAATTCTGTCATATCAAACCGGAGCAGCGTAGGTTGCAATAGGTGTAAATACTGCCTTGCAATATAAGAGAAGAACTCTGCGTCCAAGCCCCCAGTCGGTTCTCGTAATCTGAACAATAGCCATAGTAAATTTCTTGATTTTATTTATTAGGTGGTTTACGTGGAGAGTAAAATTGAGCTTATCATCAATGATCACACCAAGATGTTTTAAGCGCTTGACATATGGTATTTTCTTGTTAGTTGTTTTCAAGATAGGAGGATGATGGATATTTAGTTGACCTTTAAAGATCATGAGCCGGGTTTTCGATGGAGCTTTTTTAAGTTTGTTGAGATCCTTTATGCCCGGAAAAGCTCTTTCTTGAATTTGTTACCTTGAGTTGCCTGAGAAGACAGAGTGTAGAGTGTGTTTAGTGTCAAACGGCACCAGGGGTTTCCCCCATCTCTGCGTAGTATATATTGTGGGTGTGAAACAGAACACTGTCAATTCCAGAGGTTTAAAAGTGTATGGATTGTATGGATTTTGTATATGTGTAGTGTCGTGTACCGTTGCTCTTCTGGTCATTTAGCCGCTGGTCCCCTAATGGGTTCCAACGTTGTCGACACTCTGCCCCGTGGAGGCAGACCAGGTACACCAGTATTATAGTTATTTACTCTGTCAGCTCCTGCCACCTATTTTCCAGTGGCCAGGACCTAAAAAGAAAAAAAAAAAAAAAATGCTACAGATAGGGGTCAGCCAAAAGGATTACTGGTTATGCAATTTTATGTTATTAAGTTTTTGGGTGTAGGGCTCAGGCAATTTAGAGATGGTTCGGACGGTTTATAAGTTAACAGTTTATAAGTTTATAAGAACTGAACTTGATATCGCCGCTAGGAAGCTACGAAACAAGAAATCACCCGGCGCTGACCTCTTGGAGCCCGAAATTGTTAAGAAGGCCATCGAGACCATTCCCGAGGTGATACTTAACATATTTTACCACTCTCTCAAGGAGGGATACTTTCCGTAAGCCTGGAGGGCTGCGAGGCTGCGCCTTATCCTCAAAAATCCAAACGAGCAACAGGACCTCCCGGAGTCATACCGACCAATAGCGCTTCTCTCTGTGTTAAGTAAGCTCTTTGAACACCTTCTCAGAGACAGAATTGAAACTCAGTACTCGGCTTCAGGTCTGCAGTCACAAAATCAGTTTGATTTCAGGCGGGGCTGTTCCAACCAGGAAGCCCTGGAAAACATTACTAGAACTGCAGAGACAAGTAACCAAAAATACCTTCTGGTAATAGCAATACATTTTGCTGCGACATGTGACACCTTGTAGTGGCCAAGCGTCCTCGGCCGACTCCGCAAGGCCAACATCCCAGGAAACCTCTTCCAATGCATAAGGACATACCTCACTAACAGATCGGTCGCCGTTGAGGCCCCATACTGCTCTATTACTAGACAGATTTTCAGAGGCTGCCCTCAGGGCTCAATCTTGGGATCCCTCCTCTGGAATATGTTCTTCGCGGGCTTTCTGAACCTGGACCTTGGCCACATCACATCTCAGGCATATGCGGATGACCTCGTCCTGGTACTGAGGGAGGATTCCAGAGCCATGCTGGAAGATTCAGGTAACCATGCCATTAGTGTCCTACACGAGTGGGCCGACAATAATAACCCCCGCATATCCTCTACCAAAACCAGTTCAATACTACTGAAAGGAACCCTAGATATAAGGAGACCTCCTCAAATCCGCATTCATGGAACCACCATAAAGCTCACATAGGAACTAAAGGTGACAATATCTGGTGACCACCCACCTGATCTACATTCAAATAAAGATTAGAGGATACTCTGCCCGATTTGCGAGGGTCGTCCACAGGGACTGGGGCCTGCGAAGGAGACCCTCAAATTATTCTACAAACTGTCTTCCTGCCTGCCATTACGTACGCTGCCGGCATGTGGTGCCGAAAGGCCAACACCGCCATTAACAGAGAAGATTGGAAACCACGCAGCGGTACATTCTACTCACAATCTCAAGAGCTTGCAACACCGTAAGCACACATGCGCTCCAGTCCCTAACGACGACTCTTCCCCATCGACCTGGAGATTGCCTACAGTGGTCTAGTATACCAACTCTCCAAAGGATGAGGAGCTACCCACTTGGAGTTCATTATGGACCCTGCAAACGACTCCAAATCAGAACGTAAACGTCTCTCCATATAATTCCAGAAGGTCTGGAAAAACCACTGGCAAGCATCAAGCAAGAGTGAAATTACTAGAAAATTTATACCCAATATACAACCTAGTATTCCCAAATTATCCACTTTGGCTCCCACCCAGACTCCTTGTTACCTATCTGCTAACTGGACACGGCGCTAAAAGAGGCAAACTCGAAGGATTCGGACTTAGCGAAACCCCCTTATGCCATTGTGGCCAACGGGAAACATGGAGACATCATTGAGACAACCACAGATACTCTATGGGCAGCCATCATTATTAGGAATACTACAATTACAGTCACAAAGATCGACTACTTATGCACCCCCTTTGGTGTTTGTGCACACATTATCTGCAAAACAAGGCTCTCTGCACGTAGTCTCGTTGTACTGCCGACCACGAACTGATATCGCACCATATATTGAATATCTCCAGTCAGTCATAACTCTCTTACCTTCCAGCAAAATCCTAGTAACGATGGATGCCAATTGTAGATCTCGCCTGTGGCATAGCCGGGTGGATAGTCACGTAGTTTCCCAGAATGGACAGCGATTAGAAGATTTCCTTTCATCTTCTCCATTTGAGGTCCTTAACCAACCACATCACCTTTCTACCTTCAGCAATACCCTGTGGGAAAGCAACATTGACGTCACCCTCGCCACACAGTCCATAGCACAAAAGTTCTCATCATGGATGGTTCATGAGGCCTGGGCCACCTCAGACCAAAGGGCCATCTCCTTCCATCTATCTAGACAACTTGATAGTACTCCTCCCATATACCACGATATCATCAGATACTCCACCAAAACAGCTGATTGGAATGCCTTCAAGGACAATATAAAATCAAAGCTACAAATGGATACATCTCAACTAAATCATCTTGATCCACAGGAGCACCTCTCCCTCTTAACAACCACAATCCAACAAGCATGTGAGAGAACTATGAAAAAACGTCAGAAGCATCTGAAGGCAGTCCCTTGGTGGTGCAGGGAACAAGAAAACCTAAGATGCCAAGGCTTTAAGCCAGGATGCTCCACTGAAGACGCTATGAACAATCTCCTCAACACAGCAAACTCAACCACAGAAAAATATCTACTGGCTATCTCCATTGACTTTGCTGGTGCCTTCGATTTCATCTGGTGGCCCAGCATTGTCAAGAGATTACGTTTAACTCAATATTCCACTCAACCTCTACCGCTGTCTCCAGAACTACCTCTTCAACCGTTCAGTAACTGTTCAAACAAATTTTCAGAAAACCTCCCGATCAGTTGTAAGAGGGTGTCCACAGGGCTCAGTTCTTGGGCCCTACTTCTGGAATTTAATACTTGATGAATTTCTTCTTATGGATCTAGGTACTGTGTTCTACATGGCCTATGCAGATAACCTCATCCTCCTTATCAAAGCTGATTCTAGAACTCAGCTTGAGCTTGTCTCCCCTGCCTTAACGATCCTCCAAAATTGGGAAAACAACCACAAGTTAGTCATCTGTGGGGAAAAAACGAAGACTATCCTCCTCAAAGGATCTTTGGACATAAGAAGACCGCCCCAAATTAAAATCTCTGGGCAGACATTGCAACTCAAAACAGAACTAAAATATCTAGGAGTAACCTTCGACTCCCGATTAATATTCTTACCTCATCTTAATTACCTCTCCAACAAAATACGTCGTTATACTGCCATGATCGTAAGAATTAGCAGAGCAGACTGGGCTTTGAAGGGGAGGACTCTCATGCTACTTTTCAAAACCATCTTCTTACCAGATGTGTGCTGTGGTGCAGCCACATGGTTCCCTCGTGCCAGCATTGCACGTAATAAAGCAAAACTACAAATTGAACGAAATATCCTACTCACCGTGACTAGAGCTTGCTGCACAGTCAGTAATAATCCTGCCCTGCAGGTCTTAGCAGGTACTCTTCCTCTGGACCTGGAGGTTATTCGTTCCGGCCTTGCATACCGCATAAAGAGAGGAATTCCCACCACCATTCTGGATATAACACTCGATCTAACTACTGATCCAAAAAACGAAATGAAACAGATTTACTCTAAGCTCTTCCAGCATTGGCAAATATTTGGGAGCAAACAGCCAAAGGTGAAACAACTAAAAGATTTCTTCCACAAGTTATGATAACTGCACCAAAACCTCCTCCGTGGTTTTGGTGCAGTTATTCGTTCTTCCTCACTGGTCATGGATCGTTTCGGGCCAAGCTGCATGCCCTGGGTCTCACCGATTCTCCTCTCTGCACATGCGGTGACAATGAAGACTGGATTCACCTCATGTATAATTGCCCTCTTTATGATTTACATAGAAGTCTCCTAATTACCAGAACTGGAAATATACCCAGTGGACAGGAACATCTCTACATAATTGACGAAACCAACTACAAAGCCTTCACTACTTTTACCCAGACTGTATTTGAAATGCGTCAAATTCACCTACAGCAAACTGTTCAGCGCACCCCCATCTTATAATGAACCCAAAACTCAATTCACAGAACATATCCTTAATGGAATCAAAGAAAACACCAACAGGATATTGATCTTTATCCTGATCTAACAGGAATCTCTCAACGTTCACAAAGGAAGCTATCTGACAAACCCACCAACCCAAAAAGGACTTTTCTACAATAGACACAAGAACTCCAAGCAATCCTTGAGCTTCATGAATCCATGTGCCTCCTCTCTCATCCCCTAAGAGAAGATTATCCAAGTGCTCTACCCAGTGTGGGACACTGCTGATTGCCTACAAGTCATCCTTGGCTGAAGATTAAATTGCTGACACTGGGCTCTTGCCTAATGTGGGACCCACTCACTTGCTGGCACCTCATCTCTTTGAGGTGTAGGACAATACTGATTTTCCTACCTGTGTAGGAACTCACATAAATACTCCTCTGGGAGTGGGACTGGCATTTGACTTTTCAAATGCAGGGTCATGGTATTAGGCAACCTGACCTTGTGGGTCACTTGACCTCACAATGTTTTCTCTTCCTCCTGAGGTAGGGTGGGCTCCCCCTTTTTGGGGAAGCCCACCCTACCTCACCCTCTTTCTTCTCCTTACCTTCTTTCTTTTCCTCAATCTCTCACCCCTTCTCCTATTACAAAAAAAAAATAATTTTTTTAAATTTTTTTATTTATTATTATTATTTTATTATTATTTTTATTTTATTATTATTATTTTTTTTTTTATATTTTTATTTATTTTTTTTATTATTTATTTATTTTGTTATTTTTATTGTTATTATTATTTTATTTATTTATTTTTTATTTTTTTTTTCGCTCCCTTGGAATCTCAGGCTAACCCCAGGGTCGGCCAGCCAGAGTTCTCTTCCCACTTACCTGGTCCGGCTCCCAGTGCCAGTGACGGTAACTAGCGGTCTGTGGTGTTCCACGGACCCTAGGCTAAGCGGCCAAATGAACAACATAACCCGCACTAAGCAAACATGAGGACGTGCTGATCAACGCTAAAGTAAAATGTGCTTAAATATGCGTTTTAATTATAGTTATGCGTTTTAATTATAGTTATTGCCATAAAAAGTGTTCTCAACTAAAGAAGTCAACTAGTGGACTCTCATGGTAAGAAATTTTTAAATTTCAACTGGGAATTTAGCAGGCTATTTGCGTTATCATCTATACCTTTTGTTTGCGAGACCGCAGTGGTCACCATGTGGCTGGCAGCAAGGATATAGAGAGGCGCCAATATAAAGCGGCGGCCACGTAAATACCCTGCATTTGACTGGGCAGGTGCCCCAACTTGTGCTAAACCGGAGCTGCAAGAGCGTTCCATCATCTGTGCTGAATTACCGTTATTGTGCAAGTGAAACATGTATTTTTTGTCTTCTCCCCCCTCCCCTCTGCAATAGACATACCGTGAACAGAATGGATCTTAGCAAATATACGTGTAGTGCAAAAACTGATGTCACCACTGTTATCGGCGCCAAGAAAAAACCCCCAGAGAAATTAACCCCGTTTTCCTAGGGCCACTTATATACTAGGCTGTTCCCCCCCCCCCATACTGCCAGTGGGAGAGAGCCCGAATCTTCGCCTGCAGATTTTGTTTGTTTGGTTGGTTTTTAGGAGCATTAGTAACTAAGGCCATATTGTTCCGGAATATGCGGTGGTCATTCCTTGACCTTTCCGCATCCTCCGTATTTGGTGGTGACGGGCTCGAACCCCGGTCTAATCAAGAAGCGTGTGCTACACACTGCTGCTCCTTCCCACCTGCCACGGAGGCGCCTCGCCTGCAGATCACACGGCAACAAATATACCCATGGACTAGTGGTTTATATCCTCCAACAGCTCTCAGAGCCCTCAAACAAAATAACGCGTCTAGACCTCACTAATCCGGATAACTTCGAAAATCCGAAATGGATACAAACATGGTGGGAGAACCACACGAAAAAGATTGTGAACAAGTTAACCCTGAACACCAATTCCATACTGAAGAAGTTAAACTTACGACTGTAGATGCCCTGAAGAACGTCCTTGCACGTGCAGCTGCCACAGAAAACAAATATTTCCTGGCTATCTCTATCGACTTTGCTGGGGCGTTCGACACCCTTTGGTGGCCGAGCATCCTGGCCCAGCTCCGGGGGAGTGGGATGCCAGGCAACCTCTATCGAGTAATCCAAAGCTACCTCTCCAGTAGACTCATCATGGTGAATGCTCCATATAAAATACTCACCAGAAAAATCAACAGAGGCTGTCCACAAGGCTACGTTTTAGGACCTACGTTATGGAACATCGTTTTGGATGAATTCCTAAATACCGATATTGGAGAGGCGTCTTCACAAGCCTTTGCAGACGACCTCATCCTGATGATAGAGGGAAACAGCAGAATCCAGCTGGAAAGAAAGGCAAATCATGCCCTTAAAATCCTACAAGAATGGACCAATATCCACTTCCTTAGGATCTCTGCAACCAAAACGGACTCCATTCTCCTCAAGGGTGCCCTAGATTACAGGAGACCCCCCACAGATTAAGATTGATGGTATCACATTACGACTGTCCAAGGAACTTAGATACCTGGGAGTAATACTGGACCCCACTCTCTGCTTCCAGGCACACTTGAAATACATCCGTAAGAAGATATGGGGCTATACAGCCCTTGTTACCAGAGTCGCAAAAAGGGATTGGGGATTGAAAAAGAAGACCCTCAAGCTGTTTACAAAGCCGCCTTCCTGCCGATAGCTACCTATGCTTCCGGAGCTTGGTACCCCAAAGTCACCATGGCTGTAAATCGCAGAATCCTCGACTCTATCCATAGAGCCATGCTGCTCGCTATAACCCGGGCCTGCAGAACAGTTAGCACCCACGCGCTGCAGGTGCTGGCGGGAACCCTACCTTTAGACCTCGAAGTAGCTAAATGTGGAGTATTATATGAACTCTCCAAGGGAAGAGCCTGCACCTTCGCCGGCTTCGACGCAGATCCTACCACAAATCGTTTGACTGAGAAAAAGAGACTTGCAAATCATCTCATGCAAACATGGCAAACCAGATGGGAGAATTCCCCAAAGGAAGAAGTCACCAAACGATTCTTCCCCAATGTTGGAATACTCTATCCAATGGCTCCAGCATGGTTCACGCCGGGACTCAACGCGACCTTCCTGCTAACAGGACATGGTGCCTTTAAGGCTAAACTTACAGCCCTGGGCATTACAGATGACCCTACTTGCTGCTGTTGAGAGCTGGAGAGCTGGC